>NC_141554.1:42252500-42552500 GCF_021556685.1 Rattus norvegicus
GTGTGTGTGTGTGTGTGTGTGTGTGTGTGTGTTGCCTGAACGCTTGCTTGTATGTCACTGACATGCCTGGAGCCACAGAGGCCAGAAGTGGGCAGTGGGCATCAGATCCTCAAAACTGTAATTCCAGACAGTTGTGAGCCACTGTGTGGGTGCTGGGGATTGAATCTGGGTCCTCTGAAAGAACACTCGGTGCTCTTAACAAGTAAGCTACCTCTCTAGCTCCACACAGTTTTCTATCCCCATACCTCCTCCATCACTTCTAAATTCTCAGGTACTCCTTCTGCCTTTATTTCTTCTTCTATCTACTGCTGTGGAGACATCTGCCCATAGAAGTAGGCACCAGTGCCTGTCCCCAGGGACATAAATAGAAACTCACTGTCTTGTTGCCTTGGAGCCAGTCTGCTTATGGAAGACACTCCCTTTGTCTAACGTGGGGAAATGATGCTGAGTTTGAGCTACCGTGGCCAGACCAGAACAGGAGACAGATCAAATTCTGCTGTTTCAATTTCCTTAAATATTTTTTATTTTTATTTAAAAAGTTATATATATATATATATATATATATATATGTTTTCTTTTCCCAACTTCTCCCAGATCTACCATCTCCAAAAACATAACTGAAAAAAATTTCACTGTTTCTTACATGCTACCAGAGCCTTCTATGTGTGGTACCACACAGACATCTAGGCACAATACCCATGTATAATATTTGCAAGTTCTTTTGAAGCCAAGAATCTTTCCACAAACCAAGTTACTCTGAATATGTCTCCTGGATGGACTGGCTCAACTGTGGCTAATTAAATCCCCAAATTCAGTATGCATTCATGTAATTATGTGTTTATGCTACAGGTTAAATGATCTGGTTACAACTTTCTTTTAATATGGTTAAATGAGAAATGTCTCCAGCATATAATAATCTAAAACTCTGTGTGTCATCCCCATCAAAACATGATCTCTTACCTGTCACCCATGTATTGTCAATGTTATGGTAGAAATCCTAAATCTGAGAAAAATCAGGCAAGGAACTTCTGTATCATCTCCCTTGGTGTTCAACCTCCCCACCCCCACCCTTGTGTCTAGACATTGCGGCAGGCTTCACAGTTACCACCCTTTTCCCCACATTTCATTACACGTCAAACAATAGCTAATCTGGCAATGATGTGTAAGTTAAAGCAGTGGAATATGTCACCCTGCATCGCCTGCCAAATCACACTGAAATGTGAATCAATGAAAGCAGTGCAAGGCTTTTCAAGAACGTTTGTCCTCCCTTTCTTCCTGTTTTTGTGGGGAGCAAAAATTTAAAGGTGACCAGACATATTTCAAAAGCAAATTAACAGCAGCATAAACCCTACCTCCTTGTGCCCCTGGAACCCAGAGTTTGGGGTGGGGGAGAAAAAAATGTGGAGTGAAGCAGAATGTACCCACACCCTGAACTCATTTCATCAGGCTGGAAAAATGAGTGCCACACCCCAGGCAGTCTGATTTCTGGGGTCACTTAATCATATGCTGTACACCTGTGTTCTGGGTGCAGCACAGCTACAAAGAAATCAAAGTTCTTGCTCACCCCCTACACACACACACACACACACACACACACACACACACACACACACACTGCTTGAAAAGTGAAATAAACCCAGAGCAGAAATGGATCTGACGTGTGCTACTCCAGACTCAGCCTCATGGCCACATCTTCTCTCATGTGCTTCTTCTTCAGCCAGCAGTCCACATGACCGCAGTGTTTATTCATGTCCTGAGTGGATGGTGAGCTGTATCCATGAGTGTCTCTTGCAGCCTCCAGGAGTGCTTTCAGAATTCAGGTTGTACCTAAAAGTAGCATAGGCTTTCCAGACTATTTCATCCTGGGTTTCTTTGCCTTGGTTATTCCCAGAAGACTTAATAAAGAGGCAAGAACATGAGTACTGACACGAAGCAGACATCAGTTGTCCCTGAGTCACAGATCCCTGTGGAATTTTAGAAGCAGCAGGTAGGAAGTTGGTGGTAGGATTGATTTAGGTTCTTAATCTAATCTTTTGTAAAGTTCTGTCAGAGGTCTGTGGTAGATGATCATTAAAGCCAATTTAGTACTGAAATACTTCAATTCCTTGTCAACATACTTGACTGACATTCGGATCTGGATTGAGACCAGGAGCTAATATCAAGCTGGTCTCCAAGTACAGTAGGTTACTTTCCTTGCATAAAAGAAAGTTATGGTTCATTGTGGGTTCCTTGAGAGGTCTGAATCTACAAGGATTCGGTGTCCAGAGAGACATCTGGGATGGTTTAATATTGCTATTTCATGGTCCCTCCTCGGCGCCGCCTGAGCGCCCGGCCCGACCCCGCCATGGGGTGCTGCTATAGCAGCGAAAACGAGGACTCGGACCAGGACCAGGAGGAGAGGAAGCTGTTGTTGGACCCCAGTAACACCCCTACCAAAGCCCTCAATGGAGCCGAGCCCAGCTACCATAGCCTGCCTTCAGCTCGCACAGATGAGCAGGCCCTGCTTTCCTCCATCCTTGCCAAGACAGCTAGCAACATCATTGATGTGTCTGCCGCAGACTCCCAGGGCATGGAGCAGCATGAGTACATGGACCGGGCAAGGCAGTACAGTACCCGCTTGGCTGTGCTTAGCAGCAGTCTGACCCATTGGAAGAAGCTGCCACCGCTGCCATCTCTCACCAGCCAGCCCCACCAAGTGCTGGCCAGTGAGCCTATCCCTTTCTCTGACTTGCAGCAGGTCTCCAGGATAGCTGCTTATGCCTATAGTGCACTTTCTCAGATCCGAGTGGATGCGAAAGAAGAGCTGGTTGTACAGTTTGGGATCCCATGAAGAAAGGGGTCCTGGGACAGCTCTTCCCTCGTCTTCATCCCGTCTCCACCCCACCTCTTCTGGCCCCCAGCCTCACTGTGGCTTTCTACAGAACCCAACCTGCTACTAATCACGGAGAAGAATGTGGAGGACAAGAATAAGGCTAGAAGCCAGAGCAAGTGAGGACTGAGCAAGGGAAGGGAGAACCGATTGCCATCGGCCTTCATGCTCTGGTTAGGGTGAGGTTGGGGCCAAGAGGACTGGGCCTGGCAGATCTTCAAGTCATTGGGAAGATGGAGATACCACTGTAGGGGTGAACACCGGGAGACCTAGGAGATCCCCTCCCCACCCTTTCTCTTGGCCTCCGATTCACTCCTGTCCCGTTCCCTGACTTGGTGCTCATAGGCACCTCACTGGGAATTATGACCAGGGTCTAGACAAGCTTGAATCTGAATTGAGTTTGTATTTCTAGCACCCTGGATTTTTACATGTTTGCTCTTTTTGTTTTTTGTTTGTCACCCCTCGATAAAGAAAGTATATTCAAAAAAAATATTGCTATTTCATGAGCCCATATCTACCTTGAAAACCTCCATAAAGATCTGCCTTTCCATTCTCTATAAGGCACATGGATAGAGAAAGATGTGGGATTGGCCTTGAACTTCTGAAGCAGTTACCAACAGGATATCCCGTCATAGGAATCTACGTTAGTGTTTACTTCCATTCATTCAGAGCTCACGGAGATGATAAAGTCGTCTTTCTCATCTACTACCTACATCTTATCCTTTTTCTTTTTTTCTTCCAGTTGATGAATAC
This sequence comes from Rattus norvegicus, assembly GCF_021556685.1. Classification (NCBI taxonomy): domain Eukaryota; kingdom Metazoa; phylum Chordata; class Mammalia; order Rodentia; family Muridae; genus Rattus; species Rattus norvegicus. The sequence continues at coordinate 42,256,123 of NC_141554.1, forward strand.
ACTCATAGAGCATGTAGGTGACAGAAAATTTAACATGTGGCCCGGCTAAGTGAACTCTGATGCTTCCTTCCAACTATCACCTCTCACTCAAATTCTGTACTAGCCTCTGATCTTGAACCTTCTACGATTAATTTTCGACTGTAAAATGCAGATCAGGTCATAGTCTTGCTTACCTTCACTGACTTTCTACTAACATTGGATTAGACGTCATGCTTCTTTCCCTACTGCACATGTCACTTAAGATCCAGTCTATGCTTATCTCTAGTCTCATAACTTAATTCTCCATGGAGCTGTTGACACCATCTACAAAACTCTCTACCTTTCTCTCCCTCTGAGCCCCTCTAATTACTGTAAGAGGGCTCATATTGTTTTATACCCACCTATGCTTCTTTGTCACTGCTTGGGTTATTATCTATTGTCCCCACTGGACAAACAGCTCCACATGTGTAGAGAATGTATCTGTTTGTCCAAGTAGACACCTCGCATGCTTGTAAATTATAGCTTGAAACCTTCTACCTCTGTATCCTGAAATATTTTTAAAGATAATAATACCTAATAATTCCACCTTGGGACCTGCAAAAATGTCCATCTTTGAGATATTACCCTGAAAGGTAATTAATGGGCTCCATCTTTTTTTTTTTCCTCTCAGAACTTTATTAGGTTGAGTTTGGGTGAGAGAAAACCCTGAAACAGTTGCCCACCTGGCTCAGGACAACTGGTATAAAGGAGCCTTTGTTTGGAGACAGGCTTTCACTGAGAAGGAAGCAGAACTTTGATTTCTTTATAAGGGAGCTCACTGGTTGAACATCTCTGAGACCTAGTTCAGATTTTTTAAAATGATTAGTCAGAAAAAACAAGTCCCTAGAGCAGGACCAGACCCAAAGCAGAAGACCCTGCTGTGAGCAGCCATATAGGCACCAGGCTTATGATGGACAAAGGTCACTTCTTCTATTTCCAGATTAAGATTTGTTGGAAGGGGGACCATGACAAATGACAAAAGGATCTGTTTTTCAAAAACAAGTATGAAAGTAATTACAGAGGGGGAAAACAATGGTTCACAGTGAGTGAGATAAGTCGTGATAATTCATTGGTACTGACCTGGCCCCAAACCACCAGTCCTTCAGTGGCACACCCAGAAGTCCACTGACCTGGGGCCACATGGAAGGTCTGAAGGCAGAAAAGTGGGGGTCGGGCCTATCTGGCAATAGTAAGTATGTCCAGACCAGGAGAGCACATTTGTATGATACCCGAAGCTACAGCCCAGCTCCTCAGGGCTTCTATCTCATTTACAAATACATCCATAAATACATTACATACAATAGTGGGCCTGGGAGTCAGGCTTCCCATAGAGGCTCAGTTGATAATGAACTCCATCTTAACAGAGCCCTCAATCTGGTCTCCCGGTGTCTACAATAGAAAAGGCCTCATAACAGTAGCTAAGGATAAATGATGAACCTTTGAACCTGAAGATCTCAAAGTCCAGACAGAAGCAACACCTTCAACATCTGTAGTGGAAAAACCTGAGCAGCAATAGAGAAGAAAGGCTTTAACAGTGGTTTTCAGCCTGTGGGTCGTAGTCCCTTTCAGGTTCGAGTATCAGATATCCTGCATGTCAGATAGTTACATTACAATTTGTAGCCGCAGCAAAATTGGTTATAAAGTGGCAATGAAATAATCTTATGAAGAGGAATCACCACAACATGAGAAATTGTATTAAAGGATCACAGCATCAGGAACGTTGAGAACAAGTGAGTTATTGTGTCAGTTTGGGGAAACTGAGAAAGATGACATTAAGCAAGTCCCTTTCCTCCTCCTACAAGTTCCTGATTGTCCTTTGAGACTAACTCAACAGGGACTTCCTCGTCTCTTCTTCTCATTTACATTTGAAATGTAAATAAAGAAAGTGTCCAATAAAAAAAGAAAGGCAAAAAAAAAAAAGAGGTTATCATTCGACATGTAAACCTTCGTAGAAACAAGAATGAGAATGTTCATTAACCATGGTTGAATCAAACACAAAACCTAAAGTTGGATGAAAAAAAAAACAGTAAAGGATCCAGAGAAGCAAGGTTCAGAGGACTAACAGTGAAGCGGGCTTTGAAATCCAAACAATAGCCTAGCTCATAGCACTTTATGCAACCAGGAAACCAATTAGGTCACACAACAAGGAGTTTAATAGCATACCTTTCAGGCATGGTATATCAGGAGTCCAACTTCAAGTCTAACTTGCCTCAGCTTGTCTAGAATACTAATGACTCTTTGATCTAGAGCAGTAGTTCTCAACCTTCCTAATGCCGTGACCCTTTAATACAGTTCCTCACATTGTAGGAACCACAAACATAAAATTATTTTGTCACTACTTCATAACTGTAATTTTGCTAATATTATGAATTGTGGATGTAAATATCTGACATGCAGAATGTATTTGATGTGTGACCGCTATGGGGTGATGACCTGAAAGTTGAGATCCCCTGGTCTAGATGCAAACTGGCTTTAGAGATTCTTAGAGCTGTCATCCATTGTCAAGGGAAAAGCACCATCCCTATTGGTTTAGACAAATTATTCTTGTCTGTGACTAAATGCTCAAGTGTCAGTCATAGTAACCATGACAAAAAGGAAGCAGAAGCCAGAGATGCTAGAGAAACTGAAAGAGAAATGAGCACACATCTGTTCCGCATCGTATAATTGAATTATTCTTAATTAAACACATTTGATGATTGCTCGTGATTGATTAGCCTTATCCAGTGAGCCACGTTACATAGCAGCTCAGAATTCTAACTGGTCATTCAATAGAAGGAAATCAAGAAACAGGATCATAGTAAAAATGAAAGAGGGAAAAAAGACGGAAAACTGAGCAGTATGGAGAAACAATACTGACATCTTCTAGGATGGTATTAATAGCACACAAGACATCCTACTGCCCTACTCAGCAAAGAAAAAAGTAGGACATTAAAACAGATTATCCATAGAACTCACATGCTAAAGATCCACGCTTGAGAGCAACTGTTACTTGTGACTTAATGGTAAATCTAAAGAAGCCCGGTGTCTTGTTTTATTTGGTGTTGCCAAGGCAGCCCCATAGCTTTGAAAATTTTGGCAAAGCAATCCTTGGCCAACAGGGAAGCCATCTCTCAGAGGCCTCGCTTGGCCATTACCCACAATGTTGATCAGTTCCTTGATGCTATTCTCAGAACAAATTTTCCAACAGATGCTAAGTTAATGAAAACACACTGAGAATTGCAAGAGAATTTCTTTTCCATCTGCTTTACACCTGTGTTCAATTGAGAATACCAGATCATAGCCTAGGCAATATATGACAGAGGCCAAGGGCTACTCCACCCACATTTTATAAAGTGCTGATGGTGCCAGTTTTAACATTACAGCTATAAATAACAAGACTGCAGAGGCCTAAGGAGTGAGCTCACCCACCAATATACATCTGATGCTTAAAGAAGTCCAATGTGTTGTAACGGATGTCCCTGAGCTCACTAACATTCATATGGGCCAGCTGCATTGCCTTAGGCTTCCTCTGTACATCTTCCCTCCCTTCTCCATCTGGGAATTTCATAAACTGTTTCCCAGGGATTCAAATATAAGTGCTATAATATTAGGAAATTTGGTAAGAAGAGAAAGAGTCACAACCACCACTACAAACATAGTTGATTCCATTTTTGTGTTATTCCATGAAAAGTTTCCTAATGAGGTGCTATAGTTTAGATTTCAAGTATCCCCAAAGGCTCATACGTGGAAGGCTGTTCCCAGAACCTTTAGGAGATGTGGCCTAGTAGGAGGAAATTAGGTTACTAAGGATATACCCCTGAAAGAGACATTGGGACACTGACCCTTTCTCGGCCTTTTCCTTTTTGTTTTCCTTCCTGTCTACCATGAAGTGAGCACTTTTGTCCTATGATAGAGTCCTTCCCTGCAAAGACAAAGGGCCCAAGTGGCAATGAATTGCAGCATTTAAAAATGTGTACCCAAATAAATCATTTCTTTTATGTTTCTGTCAAGTATTTGTCCTGGTGAAGGAAAGCTAGCTAACATATGAAACATACCAGGAGATGGCAACTGGAAACTTCTCCCTGTTAGAACATGTCTCTGCTTCCTCTGACCTCCAAAACATTGATCAAAGTCCTAGCATGGCTAATGAGGACTTCAGAGTTCCCTTACCCCTCCAGCATTACCCCACCCTTCACTGACTATCACAAAGCTCACTTCTCATTCGTCTCTGAATCCTTGGCCAAGAAGGTCCAGGTCCGTCTTTCTAGAATCCACTCTACTTCACACCCACTCTAGGTTGTCAGTGTGTGTCACAAGGCAAATTTGGAGGTCAGAGGACAATTTGTGAGAGTTGGCTCTCTCTTCTACCATGTGGAGCCCAGGGAGCAAGCCCAACCATCATGCTTGGTGGCGCGCTCCATTTCCCATTCAGTCATCTCACTGGTCCTTACCTATTTCATTCTTAAGCCTCAAGTACTCAATGCAAGCATTGATTCCTGCTAAAGCCTTCCCTTTCTTTCTGCATTACATTAGGAGCTTCTATGATACATTTTCCTGCTGTCTGTACAGCATCCACCCAACTGTGTAATTCTTCAACTTACGTTATTCTGGAACACTCTAAGTATTCTGAGTACAGCAACATGCTTGTTTGGTTCATGATCCTCAACACACAACCCAGTACCTAGCATGTAGTAACTCAGTGTCTTTCTAAGATTACTGTCTGGTGAGTTGCCAGGTATTGCTTATCCCTTCTTGAGCTAACATGGGGAGATTCCAACTCCCAGCCTATTAATAACTCAATAGGTTTTGCTTCTGCTAACTAAATTCTAAATGCTCTTTCTTCCCCCTTTTAAGTCAAAAAACTTTTTTTTTTGTTTTTCAAGACAAGGTTTTCCTGTGTAGCTCCCTGACTGTTCCAGACCTAGTTGTAGACTAGTTGACTTCAAACTCAGAAATCCACCTGCCTCTGCCTTCCATGTTCTGGGATTTTAAAGGTGTGTGATGTCATGCTCGGTTTAAAACTTTTTACTAAGATGTAATACACATACCACACGATGGCCTATTTTAAGTGCACGATTCAATTTTTTTTTTTAGTATATTCAGTTATTCGTTCACCGCCCCAATCAATTTTAGAATATTTTCACCACCTCCAAAGGAAATCCTCAGCCCATTAATAGTCATTCCTCAATTTCCCCAACACTAATCAGTCATCTATAATGTCTAGATTTAGGTCAACTTGACAGAAGCCAGAGTCATCAAAGAAGGAGCCTTAAATGAAGACTTGCCTCTGTCAGATCAGACTGTAGGCAAGCCTGTAGGGCATTTTCTTAGTAATTGACAAAGAAGGGCCCAGCCATTGTGGGTGGGGCCACCCCTAGGTTGGTGGTCCTGGGTTCAACAAGAAAGCATGCTAAGCAAGGCAGTAAGCAGCACCCCTCCATGGCCTCTGCATCAGTTCCTGCCTCCAAGTTTCTGCCCTGTTAGAGTTCCTGTCCTGACTTCCTTCAGTGATGGGCTACAGTGTGGAGTCAATAAAGTCTTTCCTCCACAACTTGCTTCTGGTCAAGGTGTTTCATCACAGCAATAGTAACTCTGACTAGGATAACCAGATTGTTTTGAATATTCAGGGTCCCTTGAATGTCCCTGTGAACATAGGGGTCAGTTTATCTATTTCTACAAATAAGCTGGCTGCTATTTTGCTAGAGGTTACTGAATCGGTAGCAATTTGGGAATCATTCTCATCATAAAATATGAATTCTTCTAGCCCATGAATATGGGATGGCTTTCTATTTATTTAGGCCTTTTGAAGTTTCTTTCAATAATATTTGGTAATTTTCAGAGCAATACATTTTTTATAACTATACTAAATTCATCCCTCGTTAACACACTATTATTCTCCGTATTGTTATAAATAGAATTCTTTAATGTCATTATTGTATTGTTCATTCATGTGTAAAGGAAGACATTTTTGTGCATTAATCCTATATCATATGATCATACTGTTCAAACATCTTAAAGCTATCACAGCCTGGAACCTGAAGTGTAAGTTCTGTTTCATCCAATTAATCATTATACAGTCATTCAATGTTCCTCTTTGTATAAAGGTCTTACATACATTTGTTTGTTTGTTTGTTTGTACAGTACTACCAATGGAACCTGTGACCTCAATCCAGCTAGGTAAGTGCTGTACTACTGAACTATATGCCTAGCCACCTAAACTGATGTATTTAAAGAGTGATAAGAATGGATATAAAACACATAAACCATTCTTTAGCTTAACAAGATGTTGGAAACATTACCCTGTTCTCTTCGAACTAAATCTAGCTGTAGAGATGAGTTAAAACAGCCAATTCAGTTTCCTCTTTTTGTGGTTGCTTTGTATTTTTCCACCGAGTCTTGATTGAAACTCAATTACTTGCTAGTTTCGTGGCCTTCTCCTAGAATGTAGTAGTGCCCCCTATACCCACAGCAGTTATAAATCTCAGTAAATGTAAGGGCAACTATACTTTAAATCTTATATGCACATCACAGTTTTGCTAGTTGACCCAGTAACAAGTATTTTCCCCTGTAATGCCATCTTCTAGATGCTCATGTTTGGCATTAAGTTGTTATGTTCTTTAATCCCGTTTAATGTAAATCATTCCCTCAGTATTCGTCCCTTGTGGCATTGATATTTTAAAAGAATTCTTCCCGTTGCCTTTAAATTCAAAGTTCCTTACCTTCTACTTCTTTATTTCCAACCAGAATGCCATGTGTTCTGTCCTTCTCTAGGTCCCATAAACATCTGACATCCACCTGACTCTCATTTAAGATGATTCAGATCCCCTAGTTGAGATGTTACCCAATTATATTTAGTTATTAATATTCCAATTTTTTTCTTTTCTTTTTCTTCACTTTTAACTGTATAACTTCAAGATTTTGCTGTTATTAATTTGGTGATGGACGTTTAGTCCATTCTATTTCAAGAGATTTTATCCAACCTCTTATCAGGATTATGCTGGTTCTCATTCTGTTTTCTTGACTCTGATATGCCACCTTTTAGGCACATGTATTATTTCAGCAATGTTTTTTGTTGTCTTTTATTTATTTATTAATTTTTGTATATATTTTGATCATACTATTTTCCCTCTGCCAGTCCCTTTCAGAATCCCCCCTCCTTACCCATCTAACTTCATATTCTTTCTCTCTTGATAAAGGAAAAACAAAACCGAAAAAGGACACATAAAAACTAAAAAAGGAAAAAGAAAACAAAACAAACTTTGAGTCCATTTGTGTTGTATTAGACAATTGTTCCTGAGCGTGAGTCCTGCCCTGGCTGTGTGTGGCTGATTTACCCAGTGAAGAAAACTGATATTTCCTCTCATGGCAGTCATCTTTGCCTGCTAGTTAACTGTATAACCATCAAGCTTCCTCTCTGTCATTAAATTGATATTGCCCTTCTTATTTTATTGATATTGTTTGTTTTGTACATTCTGTAGATAAACTCTTGATCCTCTTCTAAGTTACATAACTTTCTCTTAGAGCTCAGACACACATGCAAACAAAACAAAATTAGACAGAAAATTAAAGAAATGCAAATATATGTTTGATAGATAAGATAGATGAAGCAAAGAAGTGCAGACCGACAGGAACCGGATGTAGACCTCTCCTAAGAGACACAGCCAGAATACAGCAAATACAGAGGCGAATGCCAGCAGCAAACCACTGAACTGAGAACAGGACCCCCGTTGAAGGAATCAGAGAAAGGACTGAAAGAGCTTGAAGGGGCTCGAGACCCCATATGTACAACAATGCCAACCAACCAGAGCTTCCAGGGACTAAGCCACTACCTAAAGACTATACATGGACTGACCCTGGACTCTGACCCCATAGGTAGCAGTGAATATCCTAGTAAGAGCACCAGTGGAAGGGGAAGCCCTTGGTCCTGCTACGACTGAACCCCCAGTGAACGTGATTGTTGCGGGGAGGGCAATAATGGGGGGAGGATGGGGAGGGGAACACCTATAGAGAAGGGGAGGAGGAGGGGTTAGGGGGATGTTGGCCTGGAAACCGGGAAAGGGAATAACAATCGAAATGTAAATAAGAAATACCCAAGTTAATAAAGATGAAATATATATATATGTATATATATATATATATATATATATATAGTGTATAAAGTATGCACATAGAAAGTCCTCCCACTATTTCCAAGTTCGAGGTGCCAATGTGATGTTTGCTACTAAATATGGAATTGGCACATCTGCCATGTAGTGTCATTATGTGGCATTCTAACCATATATATGCTTAGAGTGGGTGGGAAGAACCTCAAAAGCACAGATATCAAAATGATGTTAAAATTCAAAAGTAGAGTTTCTGAGAATACACTACCTTTGTTTTAAATGTAAGTCATTTCTAATAATTGCTGTACATATTAACTGGTCTGGAAGGCACCTGACAATTGGCCTAGTGGTTTCTTTGTTTCGCTATTTTTAAAGACAGACTCTCACCACATACACTTGGCTGGCCTTGAATTTTCAGTGATTCTCATGCCTTCGCCACCTGAGTTCTGACAATATAGGCACGCATCACCATACACTGCTTAGCTACTGTTCATGTAAGCCAATGTGGGCCTGTTCTGTCACAGCACTGAGCCTAGAGTAAGAGCCCAAATCATCCATTTCTTCCTGCAACCGTCATTATTTGTATTTTGAATTATATTTACTTATTTATTCGAGTGCAGTGAGGTGCGTGCATGCCTTAGTGCACATGGAGAGGTTAGAAACTAATTTGCAGGAGTTCCATCCTTTCTACCCAGTGGGGTCCACGGATCAAACTCAGTTCATCAGGCTTGTGGGCGTATTTATCCCCTGAGCCATCTCGTCAACCCTCATTCTTCAGTTTTTAGCACAGTGTCATACTCACTCATTTCTATGGTCTTCCTTTAATACTTTTTGGTCATTCTTCTAAATTTCCTTTTTTTTTTGTATCAAAGGAAGGGAATACTATGCTTAACTTCTCCCTTCCATTTCTTTTTTTAAAAATTATATTATTTTAAGAATGTCACACATGAGTATTTACATCATTTTAACCCTTTCTTCACCTAACTTCTCCCTAATTCCCTCTCAGATGATTGACCTCTTTTTCTTTGTTACTGTTTTACACACACACACACACACACACACACACACACACACACACACACACACACACTGCTGAGTACATTTAGCATTATTCATATGTCTATTTGTTTAGGGCTGACCATTTGGAATTGGACAACATATGGGGGATGGGCACTCATTCCTAAAGAAGACTGATATTTCTCTCAACAGCCAGGAAGACTGCGACCTTGTAACATTTCTCCCATCTGCATCTGAATGCCAACTTGTGCTGTCATTATGCGGGTCTTCTTTACACTGCTACCATATTGTTGGGATCTTTGTGGATGCAGCTTCCTTGTCAGATATAAAAGTCAATATTTCACAGCAGACGTCTCTGTCCTCTGGCTCTTACAATCTTTCTGCCCCTCTTCCTCAAAGTCCCCTAAACCTTAGGTGTAGGGGCTGTGCTGTGGATGTATCAGTTGGAACTGGGCACTACATGGTCGGTTGTTTACTGAGTTTTAACCAGTTACGGCTTTTGATAATGATCTTTGCCCACCACAAAAAGAAGCTTCTTCGCATAAGGCGTGGGAGCTACATTTATCTGTTGCACTGGGAATAAGTATTTAGGATGCAATTAGAAACTTTACTATTTTAGGAAAGTGGTAGCGTGGTAGTAAGTTTTGCTCTAATGTCCATGTCTATCTAGCCATTGGCAACTAGTTAGATTTACAGTACTAGACATAAGTTCCCCCCTATGGAGTCGGCCTAAGACATCTGTCAGTTGTCTCCAAGTATTAAGCAGGAACCATTGGGTATATCATGCCATGGTGATCACTGCTGGGGTCTTACAGCTCAGTAAGACTGTCAGTTGCCTAGCACCTTCAGATACTGTAAGAGTGGGAAGGCCTCCGGGTCAGTTGCAGCTCAATTCCTCTAGGTCCTGAAACTATAAAATATCATTCTAAATGAGGTAGCCCAGATCCAGAAAGACACGTACTGCATATTTTCCCTTAAATGTGGATCATAGTTCTGAATATTTAGATCTCCATATATGACTTAGAGTAACCACAGACACCAGGGAAGTAAAAAGGGACCATATAGGGGAAGGAGCTCTAGAGACAGTCACAGTGAGATACTGGTGCTATGAGGGAGGAATGGGAAAAATGAGGGGAGAGATTTTTAACTGCACAGGGGAGGGGCAATACAAAGGGGAGAGAGGGAGGAGGGATAAGGAACACTAAGGATGGTTAAAAAACACAGGAAAATATATTATTTTATATTTATTCACATAACATAGAGGCTAGAGAGATAGATGGTCCCATGCTTTAGAGCATTGGCTGCCTGCCCACAGGACCAAAGTTTGGTTCCCAGCACCCATAAGGCAGCTCGTAGTCACCTGTAACTCCAGTGCCAGGAAATCTGACACACTCTTCTGGCTTCTCCCAGTACCAGACGCACACATGGTACACAGACATACATACAAGCAAAATACACATATGCTTAAAATAATAAAGGTTTAAAGAAATATTTAAATTAAAAACAATATAATTAATATATGAATCTCTGTGTGTCTATGTATCTTTCTGTTTCTCTGTGTGTGTGTGTGTATGTGTGTGTGTGTGTGTGTGTGTGTGTGTGTGTGTGTGTGTGTGTGTGTGGTTTAAAAGAAATGACACCAAGTGTGGTGTGGTGGCACACATCTTTAATCCCAGCACTAGGGAGGCAGAGGCAGGTAGATCTATGAGTTTGAGGCCAGCCTGCTCTACATGAGTTCTGGGACAGCCAGGGCTATATAGAGAGACCTGTCTCAAAAACAAACAAACAACAAAAAGGAAATGACATCACTTGGGGATAATAGTGCTCACTCTAAGATCCATGGCCTCTGTTTCAATAAATATAATGAAAGAACAAAAATCCATGATAAGTCTCTTCTTCAGTTGTTGGTCAGGGAAGTCCAAAAGACTCCTGAAACAATATAGGCTATTGCCATTGCCCTTGGTTGCCACCCAGAACTTGAAGGTGAGTCTCTATTGCCTAAGGTATCAAATACAATACACTCTTCCATTTCTATTTCAAGATTGTACTCTTTTTCTCATCAAAGTTGTTTGTGTCTTAGATTTTAGGTACAAAGGCACCCTCATCTATCTAGAACAATAATGCTGTCTTCCTCTAAGTATGACATTAACCCAAGCTGGAAAAGCAGAAGCTAAGCACTCCAGCTGAGGAAATGTAACAAAGAAACAGTTGTAAAACTACACAAAGGCTTCCAATAGCTTGCATTCAAGCCTAGTGATGCAGATACATCATCCTAAAGAAAGAGTGATGTCTCGACACACACCTCTTGTATATTGTTTTAAAAGAAGTTTGGAGAGGGTTGGGTAGTACAGTGCTTGCCTGAGAGAAGGCCCCAAGTTCAATTTCCAGAACCAGTAAATAAAAACTTGGGGGCTGGAAAGAAGGTTCAGTTGATAAAGTACTTGTCACATGAGTCTAAGTAACTGAGATTGAATCTCCAGCACCTACATAAAAGCCAGGCAGGGCAGCATGTGTTTGGAGTGTCAGTGTTAGAGAGACAGAAGATAGATAGAGCATAGAGCACATTCAAGCCCGCTGAGTACTAATTTCCGTGACATATAATGAAAGAAAAACACGTGAAAAAAATACCTAACGTGATCTCTGGCCTCCATATGCATGTGTACACATGAGCAAACATTCCTGTAAGCACATATAATAAGCATGTATACATGCAAATACCACACACATACAAACGAATGAATGAATGAATGAATGAATGATAAAAACTTGGAAAGGTGAAGTTTGTCTAAATTTACCTTAGTATGCCCAAGAACATGTGCCCTCATTAGATTATAACATTTATTACATACATGTCTATATTATGCTTTTATGGAAACGACTCTATTTGGGGAAGTTGTTTTCAAAAGATTACTTACTAGATGATTCATTGCTGAACCAAATCATACATTCTAGTCAATATTTCCAATAATGTAATTGTTGAAAGCCCTGTCTGAGCATTAAAAGTCACCCAGGGAGCTTTTAAAACCACCAATGCCAGGACCCCACTCCAAAAACTTCTGGTGGAATTGCCTAGGGTGGGGTTGGACTATTAGGAACTTTGAAAGACTCCCAGGTGATTCTAATTGGCAGCCAAGGTTGAGAATCCCTGTCATAATGTAACAGTTCACATGTTATCGATACTCTGGAGAATCGGCTAAAGTAAATATATTAGCCCCCTAAGAGATGGGAAATAAGAAAATCTGTAAAACCCTGGAAATGTCTGAAGAAAAACAAGGTCATAATCGAGCCTCTGAATGCTTACCCATTAACAACAAAAGGTATTAATGACTTATGGAGCAGCAGGTTATTAAATATAATCATATCTTGAAGCTGAGTACTGTGGCAGGCTATGGGGATGCCAGAATGTCCAGATACATGTCAGGAAGAATGAGTCTTATAGGGCAGAATTCCACAAGTGAGCTTCAGTTAGTGCTGGAGTCCAAATATATTTTTTAAGCTAACGGTTTCTCAGGAGCGCAAATTAAAACCATAAAATTGTGAGAGGGAGATCTCAAAAATATTTGGACAAATAAACTTTCCTGAAGGGCTTGATTACAAAACGAGCTCGAGGACTCGTTAGGGGCTGTGGTCCGCTATTCATTGAAGCGTGATCCCTGAAGACCTCTTCTACTTTTTAAAATTAGATTTAGCTGTTAACTATTCAAAATAAGATAATCATATTAATCAGGATGCTTTGAGTTGTAAACAAGTCCAATTAAATTAAAATTAAGAGGAAAAGAAATTTATTTCATCACATTAGCTGCAAAGTTCAGGGACACACTTAGGGCAAGGCTGAATCCAGAAAGAGACTGGGAGAGGTCATGGAAGAGCTCCTACCTAGCCAGGGCCTTAGCACTGGTACCCAGTACCACACACAAGAAAAGGCCTTGTATTTTCCATTTGACTTCTGTTTTCCCTGTAAGTAATCTCCATTCTCTGACCAGTTATCTCCCCTCTTCTAGCAAGATGGCTGGAAGTAGTGTTAGGCTTTCACACAACTACTATCCTAGTCAAATATCATGCCATCTCCAAAGAAATTCGAACTTGTTGCTCAGCTAGGCAGGGCCTTGGGCACATGCTCACCCCAAAGCAACCCCAAAAGTCACTAGTACACAATGCTCTATATGGTCACAGTTGTATCACATGCCCACCCCTACAACAGGATCAGTGGGAAATGCACCTCCATGACTGAAGCTGGTCAAGGCTGGTCCTCCCAAGAGAGGCTACCATCACAAGATTTGTGAGCAGATGGCAAAGCAAAACAGAAATTTGCTATGATTTAGAAAGAAATATTTCATGCTTCTCTCTACTTTCTTCTAACGTCCCACTTAGCTATAAGATGGCAATTTATGACATCTCAGAAAGCGTTCTTTCCAACATCCTATTTTCCATTGCTATTGTGAATCTGAGAGTCAAATTGTAAGTGTGGAAGGTACAGCCATTAGTAAAGTGTGGCATGTTATTTGATTTGCCTAAACTAGAGCTATAATGTATCTGGTCTGAGAAATGGAACTTTTTAAGAATAGAATAAGGAGAATATAGCTTGGTGACAGAGCCCTCACTTAGCATGCATGAGGCCCTGGGTTCAAGTTCCACTGCTATGGAAAAGAAAGGAAAGGAAGACAAAAGAGCTAATTAAAGAATAGGTTCGGGCAGGAGAGATGGCTCAGTGGTTAAGAGAACTGACTGCTCTTTCAGAGGTCCTGAGTTCAAATCCCAGCAACCACATGGTGGTTCACAGCCATCTGTAATGAGATCTGATGCCCTTCTGGTGTGTCTGAAGACAGCGACAGTGTATATAATAAATAAATAAATCTTAAAAAAAATAGGTTCGGGCCTGAAGAGGTGGCTCAGTGGTTAAGAGCACTGACTATTCTTTCACGGTACCTGGGTTCTATTCCCAGCATCCATATGGTGGCTCAAAGCTATCTGTCACTCCAGATCCATAGGATCTGGTGCTTTCTCCTGGCCTGTGTGGCCACTAAGCAGGAATGCAGTGTGCACAGACTTTCATGAAAGCTGGAGAAAAAACCCACACACACTGAATAAAACAGTAACTAAAAAAAATGATGAATTCAAAAATCTGACCAAAGACACTGCTTACTACTCTTTAGCAGAGGCCAAAAAGTCTATATCCAAGTTTCTATTAAACACAAAGTTGATATCTTTTGAGATGACTTTCAAGCTGCCAGCAGTGGATAAAGATAAAAATATACTCTACCTCAGAAACACCATCGGCTTTCACGGTTCTGAGGTGGGCTGTTAGAAGCAAATTAGTGACCGATGTTGAAAGAGTTCATAGTTTGTATTTTGTTAGTCTCCGTTGTCGTGGCAACCCACAAGCTCTGCACAAACTGCCTGAAGCCAGCAGACTTGTAATGGAATACATTCCTCCGAGTGAGTCAAAGTCTTGTTGAAAAGGAAGCAATCACACTGTTATGGAAATAAATTATAAACTCCTATGAACAGCTCAGGCTTGAAATAAGCAACTTTTTTGGAATCCACCCCTTCCCTCTTCCCACATGCTTTTAGTGATAAGTAACTTGGCGATGCTTCGTGTCTGATGGGACTACCCACCACATCTTTAAGAAGGGGCGTGGTTACGCACGACCTGCCTACCTACCTCACAAGCTTTGAATGAGGAGCCAATGAGAAAGTAGTGAAGGAACTGTGAAAAAAAATACAACGGGCTGCACTAACATGACTAATGCTATTCGTTACCCTCCCTTAGCACGCGGAAACGGAAGTTCCGGGTCGGAGTTTTGACTTAGTCCAGAGCCATTAGAGATGACTTCCTATGACACACCTGCTAATATTTTGCTCTGTCTAAAAACCCCAAGCGATGAAAACGAAGCTGTTCTGCTGCATTATTCGGGGCAAAACCAGAAAGTTGATGCCAATAGAATAGCACGTGACACAGACATTTGTTTGAATCCCAACTCTACTGCTTCTGAGGTTTGGGATCCTGAACATATCACGAAGTCTGAATTTCATATCCTCATTTTCAAGGCTGGTACAAGGAGTAATGGTACCTACCTACCACATAGAGCTGTGAGGAGAATCTATACCGCAAAGCTCCTAGCAGTTTCTTGCTCGTAATTTAGAAGTAGGTGTTAATCGCCGTATTCTTAGGGAAGTACTCATGTTAGAATTATTCCTACCATAATTAATTCTTTTTCTCCTCTTGATTTTCTCCCTTGCTTTCAAACATCAGTTCAATACTGTCTGCTGTCTTAGTCCTCACCTTTGTCACCATCTCTCTGGTGAGGATAACCCATATATTGCATAGTCCTCAGATCCTAGGTTCCACAAGGAAGGCATGTTTAACTCCACATTATCTAGTGGCTGGAGGATCTAATGTACCTGAAATATGATGAGCCCGAAGCACCTCCATATTCTGACGGAGCCTCCCAACCTCGGCAATGGGGATGATCTCTAAGTGTCCGTGGGAGAGCCCATTTTGGAAAGCCAGATACCTGGTGTCAGCCTTGATGGCGGTCCCTACCCAGCACCTTCACCCGGCAGGCAACTTGGACTTGGATGGTCCACGAAAGCCAAACTGCACAACTTCGGCAGCAAATTTTGTTCACTATTTATCCATCACTTAGACAACCTGGATAGATTCCTGCATCTTGAGCCTATCTGGGCTTTTCGTTTTAGCATTGTCACCCCAAGCAGACAAAGTCCAGCTTCTGGGAACATTCCTTTGGAGAGCAGCAGAAATGTAGTCAGATTGTCTATTGCTCTTTCCAACTCTCCTAGACTGGTAAGGCCCATGAACCAATTCTCCTAACAGACTCAAAAAAAAAAAAAAAACAGTATTGAAGCTGCACCTTTGTATAAGATCAGTTTTTCCAAGCAATGCAGGCTCCCCTTGGGATGCTTAACTTGGAAACATTGGCATTTCTTTCTACCTGGCCACATGTTTTTTCTCCATCTCGGACACTGACCTTAAGTAGTTTTTCTGTATCTGACTTTACAGAGATTCCATGCACTCTTTTCCAGCGTCTTCATTAGTTTTAATACTAGGCTGATTTTTCTTTTCCATAAAGGGATTTCAGAGCCTTTCAGTGTCTCTGTTGATTCCTCCTGAACCTACCCCTCCCACACAGAGTGAACTTAACACAAGGGAGTTTTACAAGCACACCTTGTGCCTTATGACAGACACGATAATTAATATAATTTCCTGGCCTCCTCTTTCACCAGTAAACCTTAATAGTTGGGGGTTAGGGTACAGTAGTCAATTCCCAGAACAGATTTTTGCCTTCTTACTCAAAGACACCTTGGGAACCTCAGGTTCAAGCCAGAACTATTTTGGATAAAAAGAAGACAAGATATTTGAGACCTTCATGTCTGGTAAAATTCTACCCAAATAGCACCAGATCTCAGAGCTCCATTGCAGTTGCTAATAGTTCATATGCTAATTCTAACTATTCTTGTCTCGCTCAAACTCTGAACTAGGCTAGCCTCTTTTTAGTTGAAGCCCTGAAGGTCTGAAGGGAAAATGCTCTTGATTAGAGATGTTTAAAAAAAAAAAGAACAGAAGCCATGTGCTCCAAAATTATTTTATTCCATCCAACCAAGTGGCCTGGTTTCTATTTTGGAAAACATCTATTATGCACTGTAATAAACTTGCCATTATCAAAACGCAAGACAGTGACATGTATTGAGTGATTTCCAAGGGGTATCAGGATGCCAGGGATACCTTACTTAATTGGAGTGTGGTTTTCTTTTCTTTTTTTTTTTCAATGGGGAAGTGTGGCAGAGTTGTAGAGATAGCCCCCAGGACAGATGGAAACGACCCGTCTGGATTTCCTCTGCTCTACTATAGCACTGCCTGTCCCCAGACCAGCACCAAGCAAGCAGGCCTGGGAGTGTGGTTTTCAAACTGCAAAGTTATGGACGTTATTTCACACCAATTTCCTCACTAATAGAGCTATAATTGCATGCAGAAAAAAGTTCCTCAATTTCAGCACTACTGGCATTTGAGTCAGATGAGTCTTTGTTTAGGGCTGAAAAGGAGCTCTCCTATATATTATGTTTAGCAGCATCCCTGATGCCTATACAGTAGATGCCGATAGACATTTCATTCCAATACTAGCAGCCAACAGTGTCTCCAGATATTGCCAAATATTCCCAGAGGGACACAACCACCCCTAGTTGAAACTCACTGGTGTCTTTCCTTTCCTTGCTTTTGTAAACTATAAAAATCTTAGAGGCCAATGAAAACTAAGCATGCCGGGCCATGGAGTGTACTATTTGGACATTTTTTATCATAAAACCCTTACTTTTCTAACTTAAGATTTTTTAAAAAGACAATTAAGTTTCCAAATATAGTTGCAGTATATAAACACTGGTCCCTAACAGCTCTTAGCTCTCTGTTCTCTGCAAAATTTTACAGGAGGTTTCTCAAGAGTTTGTAGGGCCCTGTCTGGCCTGGTTCATTGAGGGCCAGGATAAAACTACTCATTAGCAAAGTGACTAATCCAACAGCCTATTAGCTGAAATAGCCAGGGAGGGAAACGGGAGTGTCATGTTTCCTGTGCACTGTCTTCCCTCCGGAAGCAGAATGTGCAGCTGTCTGGGTAACCACATCCAGGTTGGTTTGATCCATCATCAACGTCAGTCTATCTCCAATACCTCGATGCGATCAACCAACCACTCTCACTGAACAACCAACACCAGGATCCCAGCCAGAGATAAATGGCACACTCAATCTGTGAAGTTTGAGGAAGACTTAATAAAGAAGTGATTTATAGAGTCTTATCAGAATTTCGAGTAAAGAGAGCATGGCTCCAGGCAGCTATGTATATTAGGAACCTGGTACGACCCTAAGCAACCCTGAAAGTGTAAAACAAAACAAAACAAAACAGACAAACAAAACAGAAAGGAAGCTGCCATCTCCGAGGGGCTACTGCTGCTTACACAGCACCATCGAGCAAGCCATACTAACCAATTATACAAGGGAGCTTGCTGAGGAATAAATGCCTCATAAACATGCCCAAAGCTTTCTCTCCTAGTTGAGCCTTGATGTTCTCCAAGTGACAATATTATCAATTGCATGGGGCATTATTTGTGTTTTTTTCTCATAGTTCAAAAATCATTGCTTCAAATTAGTAGCATTGCAAACCCATGCAAGCCATAAGAGTAGGAATCCCACTTCGAACACCCACTTAAACTTGAAAAGCATCTTACAATGCATTGAGAAATGTCAGCTCCACTGTGGGTTGGTGGGAGGTCGTATGAAGAGTTTGGTCAGGAACTCCCTTACCAAAGAGATAATGTTTGAACCAATGTCACTGGGTTGAGAAACGAGTTGTAAAAGCATGTAAAGAATACTCTTGGTGGAGAAGTTAACATGCACACCAGATCTGAGGTGTGCTCAAAAGTAGCAAGAAACACTAGTGTGATCATGTAATCCCAGAATTTGCAAGGTAGAGGCCAGAGGATAAAGAGTCCCAAGGCTAGCCTAGGCTATATAGTGAGTTTGTAGCCAGCCTAGACTACATGAAATACTGCCTTAAGACAACCAGTAAGAAGACCAATTTGACTAGCCTGAAGTGAGCAAAATGTGCAATCAGAGGCAGAATCCATTTTATGCTGGGCTTTCCAGACATGAGAAGGCATAGGGATATCATTGCAAGTAGGAGGAAAAGCTAGAAGAGGACTTTAGGTAAAGCAATACGATTTCATTTAATCAGCTCATTCTGGTGTTGTGTGCAGAATGGATGACAAGGGGGTAAGGCTGAAGCACAGAAACAGTAGAAATTGTCTCAGCAAAAAAAAAATATGGTGGCTTTCCAGAAGAGAAATTTGGAACACTCAGATAGGGTTGTCTCGTCTCAAAATATCTTCCCTTTTTTACCATGGTTATCAAGCTGTTTGACATATTAATGAGACCATTAAATGTTTGTCTTTCTCTTACTGGCTTATTTCACGTACTATAATGTCCTTTATTTTCTTTCTTTCTTCTTAATATCCACTTACTAAGAAAAAATATTTTTCATACAGTACAGTCCAATCATAGTTTCCCCTCCCCATCACCTTCCAGATTCTCCCCGTCCTCATCCATCCAGCTTCAGTACTTTCTTCCTTCACTCTCATTTTCACTCTCACTCTCTTGTCTCTTGCCCTCTTGCTTTAGAAGACAAAAAGAAAAAAACAAAAACAAAAAGGCACAAGAAACACACACACACACAGACACACACAATCAGAAGCCATAACCTATAAGCAAAGGACCTGTAAAGAAAAAAAAAGGCCCAAACAAAGCAATATAAGACAAAAAAAACCTACAAAAATACCATTGAGTTTGTTTCCTGTTGGACATGCGACATTCCCTTAAGTGTGCTTTGTATACCCAGTGTAACTCCATTGGAGAAAATTAATTCTTCCTGAGCAACACTTGCGTATTATGTTCTTCACTTCTATTCCCATTTTGACAAATGTCAGAAGATCCTTCTTTTTAAAGTCTGAATAATATTCTGGATTTTGTGTGTGTGTGTGTGTGTGTGTGTGCGCGCGCGCGCGCGTGTGTGTGTGTGTGTGTGTGTGTGTGTGTGTGTGTGTGTGTGTTCATCCATTCATAAATGCTCACACAGTTTCATATCTAGGCTGTAGTAATTAAAGCTGCCATGAATGTGGCAGTGCAGATGCCTCTTTGGAATTCTGAGTTCCTTCCTTTCAGCTATGTACCCAAAAGTAGGGTTGCTATATAGTATATTAGTTTTATGTTTATGGTTGTATATGGTTTCTGTGTCTTTTCATACTGTTTTCCAGAATGACTGGACCAGTTTGCCTACAGTATATGGGGTTCATTTTCACCTCATCCACAGTGACACTTACCTTTTTCTTTTACTTTTAAGATTATAATTAGATGGGTTGGGGATTTAGCTCAGTGGTAGAGTGCTTGCCTAGCAAGCGCAAGGCCCTGGGTTCTGTCCCCAGCTCCGGAAAAAAAAAAGAAGAAGGAAAAAAAAGATTATAATTAGAATATCTTCCCCTTCCTTTTCCTCCCTTCAAATCCTCCCATTTACTCCTCCTTGCTCTCCTCCAAATTCATGGCATCTTCCCCCCCCCCACAACTGGGGGAAGACAAGCAGAAAGGAACCATAATCAAGACAAATCTTATTAAAAAAAGAACGTGTTTCATTTCAGACTCATTTACAGTTACATAGAGTTTAATCCATGGTCATTGTGGTGGTAAATGGATGGGCATGGCATTAGAACAGTCACAGAGAGCTTTGCATTGTCATCTGCAGGCAACAGGCAGAAAGAGAGTCTGAGTCTATAGCATGAGCTTTTGAAACCTCAAGGCCCACTCCCCACTCCAAGCAACACACCTACTCCAACAATGCATTTGTTTTCAAACCACTACACCATCTACCTCTCTTGTCCCCAGCTTTCCTCAGTTGACTAAAGGTTTTGTGTAAAGTTGAGACCCTATAGGTTTTTCCCTATCCAGATTGGAATGTCTAATATATAGCCAAGAAGGCTATCCTTCTTCAGTGCATGTTTGGGCAGTCAAGTTGATGAGACTTTATGGGTGTAGCTTCTGACATTACTAGAAGACACAAGCTCATAGAAAACTCCCTGGTCCTCAGGCTCTTACTATCTTTCTGCTTCTTCCCAAATGTTTCCTGATCCTTTTTTTAATAGCAGGCTTGGCTTTGCCTTTTCCTAGTGATTCGTGATGATCACCTTTTTATATACCCAAGGTTCATTTGTGTGTCTCCATTATATAAATGTCCATTCCAGTCCTTTTTCTGCTTTTATTTTTAAGCTGGGTTCTTTCTCTGCCAGTGAGTTACTTGAGTTCCTTATATATGTTAGCTAATAATCCCTTATCAGATATATAGTTTATAGATATTTTCTCCCATTCTGTGTTGATACTTCACTCTGATAGTTTTCCTTTTCTTTTTAAAAAATATTTTAATTGCACTTACTTATTTTGTGTGTGGCTGTCAGCGAACAATTTGAAGGTGTCAGTTCTTTCCTTCTACCACATGAGACCCAGAGACTCAAACTCATGTTGTCACACTTGGTAGCCAGGCCCACTGTTTTCTTTTTCTATATAGAAACATTTTAGTTTGAAACCCATTTGTTATTTTTGCCTTTATTTCCTCTCAGTCACATCAAAAACAAATCGCACCAACCAACCTTTCTCTATTTCCTTCTAGTAGTTCAAACATTTTTGGTCTTTTTAAGTCTTTAAGACATGTTATTTATTTACCATACTGCTTTGATTACTGTAGCTTTATAAGTTGTTTTGAAATCAGATAGTGTGATTTCACCATATTTCTTTTTCAAGATTACTTTGCTTACTTGCAGCCATTTTTAATTACACTGAATTTTCCATTTCTCTGACAAATACCATTGGACTTTTGGTAGGAATTGCACAGAACATGTTGATTACTTTGATAAAATGGACAGCTTAATAATATTAATTTTCAATCCATGAACATAAGGTAGCTTTTAAATAATTTATTCTTGAATTTCTTAATTCATATCTTACAATTTGAATATACCAGCCTTTCAACCTCCTTGGTTAAATTTATTCCTACATTTTTTTGATATGGTTGTCCATAAGATCAATTCCATAATGTGTATTTCAAATAGTTTCCCGTTAGTGTATATGATTACAACTGATTTGGGAATATTGATTTTTTGGGTCCTAGAACTTTATGAAGTTTATTTATTATTAAAGTAGACTTTGGGATGTTCACACATGTATACACGTGCATGTAAGTGTAGGTATACATGTTTATGCAGACTTGTGAGCACAAGCATGTGGAGGTCAGAGGAGAGACAACCTTGGATGGCATTTCTCAAGAGCTGTCAACCTTTTTTTGGAAATAAAGTCACTCACTGACCTGAAACTCTTCAAATAATCCTGAGAACCACTGTCTCCATCTCCCCAGCACTAGCAAGAACTGGCTTTCTCATCCTGAACTTAAAAGAAATTATTGGGGCTGGAGAGATGGCTCAGAGGTTAAGAGCACTGTCTGCTCTTCCAGAGGTCCTGAGTTCAATTCCCAGCAACCACATGGTGGCTCACAACCATCTGTAATCAGGTCTGTTGCCCTCTTTTGGCCTGCAAGCATACATGCAGGCAGAAAGCTGTATGATGTATACATAATAAATAAATAAACGTTTAAAAGAAATTATTTCAGATTTTTACCTTTGAGTATGATGTTAGTGGTGGACTTGTCATATATGGCTCATAATATGATATTTAATCAAATTATATATTATATACATGTATGTGTCATATATAATGATATGATATCATAACAATATAATATCTATATTTCTTTTCTATCTAATTTGTTGAATGTTTTTGATTGTGAAAGAAAATATCCAACTTTGTCAAATGCTTTTTCCTGCATTCATAACTGTATGGTTTTACCTCTGTCACAGTGCAACATTGCATTTATTAATTTGCATATATTGAAATATTATTGCATTACAGGAATAAATCTCAATTTATCATGATGTGCAGTCTTTCATTGTGTTGTTTTTTTAATATTTTTTGAAGATTTATTTATTTATTATATGTAATTACACTGTAGCTCTCTTCAGACACACCAGAAGAAGGCATCAGATCTCATTACAGATGGTTGTGAGCCACCATGTGGTTGCTGGGATTTGAACTCAGGACCTCTGGAAGAACAGTCAGTGAGTGCTCTTAACCTCTGAGCCATGTCTCCAGCCCCTCATTGTGTTGTTTAACCTGGCTTCTAATATCTTATTGAGGATTTTTGTATTGGTGTGTATCTGTGTTTCTTTAATTCTCTATTCTCACAGTGTCCTTGTCTAGCTTTGATATCAGTGTAATAATATTAGCCTCATAAGATAAGTTTGAAAATGTTCCCTCATAACTTCTTGAGAAATCTGCACAGATTGGTGTTGGTTTTGCTTTAAATAATTGGTAGGATTTGCTACTGAAGCCATCTGTTCTTTAGCTTTTCTTCATTGGGGAGTTCTTGATCATTCATTCAATCCCCAATAGCTGTCGTTAAGCTATTCAGATTTTCCATTCCTTCATGCTTCTGTCTACATATGTTACATGTTTCTAGGAATGTATCCATTCCTTTCAGACTATCTAATGTGTTGGTACATGACCATGGCAGTTAGGATGTCTCCTCTCTTACGTGGAATTTTAACATCATTTTTCTTATGTTGTCTTAGTGAAGCTTAAAGTTTGTCATTTTATCTTTTCAAAAAAGGGCTCCAGGAGCTGGAGGGATGACTCAGTGGTCAAGAATATTAGCTGCTCTTGCAGAGAACCACAGTCTAGTTCTAAGAATCCATGCTGGGTGGCTGGCTCACAACCATCTGTAACTTCAATTCCAGGGAATCCAATGGCTTCTTTCAGCTTCCACAGGCACTGTACTCAAATGTACACACACACACACACACACACACACACACACACACACACATATACACACACACACTTTTTAAAAATATTGTTAATCTTAAAAACACTCCACGGGGTTGGGGATTTAGCTCAGTGGTAGAGCGCTTGCCTAGCAAGCACAAGGTGGGTTCAGTCCCCAGCTCCGAAAAAAAGAAAAAAAAATACTCCAGTTTCATTGATCATTTCTATTTCCTCCATTAACTAATTCTGGACTTGGTTTGTTATTCTTTTTCTTAGTTGTTTGAGAAACAAATAAAATTATTGAAATGAGATTTATCTTTTTACTGTTTAGGAATTTGTTGCCAGAAGCTTTCCCTTAAAAGTATTTTACTAAATCCCTTTTTTTATTGGATATCTTCTTTGGATATCTTCTTTATTTACATTTCAAATGTCCTGGTTTCCCCTTCAGAAAACCCCCATCCCATCCCCAATCCCCCTGCTTCTATGAAGGTGCTCCTCCACCCGCCCACCCCCTCCCTCCCACCTCCCTGCCCTAGCATTCCCCTACGCTGGGACATCAGGCCTTTACAGAGTCAAGGGTGTCTCCTCCCATTGTTTCCCTACAATGTCATCCTCTGCTACATATGGGACTGGAGCCATGGGTCTGTCCAAGTGTACTCTTTTTTATTATATTTTAATTTATTCTTTTCCCCTCCAACTCCTCCAGACTCCCCACATGTCCTCTTCCCAATTTCATATTCTTCTCATGAGCTCACAGCAGCTCTGGTTACCTGTGCAAGATTTGCACAACATCTTCCAAACAGTCATAATTCCAATATTGATGGAGGGGTTCAAAAGGCCCCACCTCTGAGAAGGAATGACGAGTCAGTGTTCTTCAGGGATGTGACCTCCCAGGAGTTTGCCCATGCTTCATTACATAACCCCAATGCTCATATGGGCTGTGCTAATTGAACTCATTGGGTTATTAAAAATTAAGTTTTGGTATCTTTTCCTTGTCTTGGTTTGGCTTTATCTCAAGATATTTTTGGTTCTCTTTTTCATTTCTTCTTTTCTTGTTTGTTCATATTGTTTAATTTTTACATCTGTTAACTTTGAAATTTCTTCCTGTTACTGATACCAATGTGGTGAGGAAAGTACTTGATTTAATTTTTTTTCGGAGCTGGGGACCTAACCCAGGGCCTTGTGCTTGCTAGGCAAGCGCTCTACCACTGAGCTAAATTCCCAACCCCATTGATATAATTTTAATGTTCTTGATTATATTTAGAGTTGTTTTGTGGCAGGCAGTGGTGGCAAATGCCTTTAATCGCAGCATTCAGGGGCAGAGGCAGGTGGATCTCTGAGTTTGAGACCAACCTGCTCTACAGAGTGAGTTCCAGGACAGTCAAGTCTATACAGAGAAACCCTGTTTCAAAAAAATCAAAACACAGAAGAAAGAATATAATGTATTTTTTGTGGGTCATGGCTCAGGATATCTTATCCATTCTAGAGAAATTCCATGTACTCATGAGAAAAATATTCATTCTGCTTCTATTTGGGTGGTGTGTTCTGTATATGTCTATTGGATCCTTTGGTCTATAGTATTAATGTAGCGTTTCCTCTTGGATTTCATCTTTAGGTCATCTATCTGTTACTGAAAGTGCGGTGTTGAAGTCCCCTACTATTATTGTATCACTATCAATTTAACCTTCATTTCAGTTAATATTCACTTTATATATTTTGATGCTCCAAGGTTTTATACACATGTATTTGTGTTATATCCTTTTCTTGCACATTTACCCTTTCATCTTTATATAATATTATCTTGGTCTCTTGTGACTTTATAACTCAAAATTTTATTTTGCCCACTGTAACCAATCCACTCTTCCTCTCCTTTTGTTACTAGTTGCATTGGATACTGTCTCAGAGGAAATAAACCATAGGCATATAGTGTTTGTGCTCACTTTGTCCACCCTCTGATTGTTCTCCATTCCATATCATCCTCCTATCTCCACAGGATAGAAAGAGCCAGACTCAAATACAGGAGAACTGGGACATAACTCACTCCATCCCTTCTCTGCTCCTGAGCTTTTAATCTTAGCCATTCTGACTGGTATGAGGTAGAATCCCATGTTACAGGTATGGAGGAGATGCTAGCTGAGGCCAGGGAGTTAGAAGAGCATGTGGTTGATCCTTCTTGCCATTGAACCACATCCTCTTTGAAATGAAATGAGGCAGGTACAGTGAAGCTTTTCTCCTTTCCCTTTTCAGTGCGTTCTTTTCATGGTTTATCCAGTAGGGTGCTGGACTTCTCTCCTGGACCGCTAATCTCCCACAACAGCACTTATGTCGATACTTGATAGTCAAAGTCAGTGTTTCAAGAGAGAGTCATGATGAAGACTGTAAACTCCTATGCCCCTTGCTTGTTGATTTTATGCTCTCAAAATCTGAATTAATTTTAGTATCTGCCCTTAATGTGTAGTAGTGTACTTTTTGTGTTTGTTTTTGGGATGCCCCAACCCCTAACCACCAACCCCCAACTCCCCCACTCCACCAGACCTCTAAACTCCCAGTCTCTTGAGGGTTCCGTGCATCTCTGACTGAGTCCAGACCCTGCAGTCCTCTGCTGTCTATGTGTTAGAGGCCTCATCTCAGCTGGTGTATGCTGCCTGGTTGATGATCCAGTGTCTGAGAGATTTCAGGGGTCCAGGTTAATTGAGACTTCTGGTCCTCCTACAGATCTCATAGAAGACAGTGGGGGCCCTTATAAGTCAGCCATTGTTTCCTGTGAAGGAGGAAGTACTCCTTACCTCACCACAAAATGGTTTCCTCATAGTACCTACTTCCATGCATTCCTGACTCTAATCGATGCATCATCCACATACATCTGCTTGGAGGGAAGTAGCTGCCAAAGTTATTGGGAAAAAATATGTGATTCCAATTCTTTAAAAGTTAATATCCATACAGGAAATTGTCCAAACATAAGAAGTGTGTTTAAGAGATACCAGATGACCACAGGTAAGAAAAGCAGCCACAATACTGAGGGAAAGACACACACACACACACACACACACACACACACACACACACACACAGAGAGAGAGAGAGAGAGACAGAGACAGAGACAGAGAGACAGAGACAGAGAGAGACAGAGAGACAAAGAGACAGAGAGACAGAGAGACAGACAGAGAGAGAGAATCTAATGATGACTTTTATGGAGTCATTGTAGCCTATATTTCCTGTGTCTGCCTTGTTCTCTTCCACTTCCTCACAGAAGCAGCTACCAGAGGCTGGCACTGGAACAGCAGGTATGACCTATCCATTGATCATTGCAACCTTCTGCAAAAAAATGTCAATAGAACTCAGTGTGGGATCACTACACAGTTACCAGTACAGCTCAAACACAAAATAAAGTCTACAGTACCAAGTACTGATGAACATGAGGAAAACTAGAACTCACTTGAGGATAGAAGTACAAATGATATGAACACTTTGGAAAGGCTTTGTTTATGTATGTCCTATTGTAGCAGTGTAATGGTTTGTATATACTTGGCCCAGTGAGTAGCATTATTTGGAGGTGTGGCCTTTTGGGAGTAGGTGTGGCTCTGTTGGAGCAGGTGTGTCACTGTGGGTGTGGGCTTTAATACCCTACTCCTAGTTGCCTGGAAACCAGCCTTCCACTAGCAGCCTTCAGATGAAGATGTAGAACTCTCAGCTCCTCCTGCACCATGCCTGCCTGGATGTTGCCATGCTCCAGCCTTGATGAAATGGACTGAATCTCAGAACTTGTAAGCCAGCGCCAATTAAATGTTGTCCTTATAAGAGTTGCCTTGGTCATGGTGTCTGTTCACAGCAGTAAAACCCTAAGACAAGTGTTGAGTTTGGACTACACTGCCTTTCTGCTCCCAGTGGGTCGCACACTTCCAGCCACCTGCCCCGGGAACCCTTTGGATTAGCAAATGAAAGGCACACACACACATTAGCTTATTTTTGAAATGCCTTGGCTAACTCAATGGACACTCCTAAACCTCCCCCTACTACCCCAGACCTAATAGGGGAAGTGTCCAGTGGCCACTCACCTGAATTCTTACACGACTTGTTGGCTCTCTCTCCTGAAGCTCTCCTCGTCTGTCTCCCACCACATTCTCGTGATCCTCCTCCTCCCCACTGCATCCTAGCCTGCACCACTCTAATGGGCTCACCCCATCTCCCTTTCCCCAACCATTGGCCAACTGGTATCTTTATCGATCAATCAAAAACCAAATGGGGACAAGGATCTTTAGCATATGGACACGCAGATTCCAGATCGAATTAAAGTATTAGAGATGATCTACAGCATCATATGACTAAGCAAATCCATTCCTAACGTATAACTAGCAACAATGACGTTTTCCGTCTATCAGAATCAGTACTGATGGAAGTATTGTTCAACATAATCCAAAGCTAGAAATGAGACATTTATCTACAGAGAGGGATAAATAAACTGGGATATGTACAAAACAAAATACTGTACAGTTCAGAAAATCATTGAATTAACCCTATGTACAAACAAGAATGAATCTAACCTGTGATGCTGAGAAAAAAGTCAGTTAAAAAAAAATTACATACCATTGATATAATTGATCTGAAGTTCAGGAATAGGAAAACAAGTATTTATCAATACTGTAATGGTTTGTCTTACAGTAAGTGTGGAGGTTACTGACAAGGGACAAGAGGGAGCTTCTTAGGGTGGTGGGAACAGTCATTAAGATCTGTGCATTTTGCTCTGAGACATTATACCTCGTTTGGGAAGCAAGTGAAGTTGAGAACTAGAATCACATCTCCTCAATATTTAAGAGATTTTTTTCAATTAAACAAAGGGAAAAAATGTCTGAGGAAAATGGAGCCTCCTAACTTCCTAAAGGGCCTTTTGTTAGTTTTAGTATCGTCTACCTCAAAATTAGCTGTTGACACCATTAAAAAAAAAAAAAAAAAAAAAAAAAAAAAAAAAAAAAAAAAAAAAAAAAAAGAACCCTTTGTCTCAAGCCTGCCAATCCCTTCAGGATTTTTGCAATTACATCACAAAAATCTAACTAGGAATGGGTTTGTGGAAAGTCCTGTTCTGTGTTTTACTGTTTGTGAAGTGTAGAAACCTCTTTTCATCCTTGGAACAACCTTGTGGGCAAGGGTGGGCAGTTTGTATTCATTACCAAAAAAGAGTCTGATGCACTTTTGGGATAAAATGTCATTTAAACACATCATCTCTCACTTCTAATCAGGGTATTCATAAACAAGAAAATACAGCAAGTGATCCTGGATTACATACTAGAAGGGGGAATAGTATGAAGGATACTATTGGGACAAAGAATAAAATTGTATTACAGACTATATAGAGAGAATAATAGCTTATTTACCTCTGTTGAAATTTTATGATACTGGGAAAAGAACCCAGAATACTGTGCAGAGTAGGCAAACATTCTACCACTATACTGTGTACCCAGCCCAATAACTATTAATTTCTTGACCTTGATAATTATATTGTCGTGTAAGAAAGTGCCCTTTTTTGTAAAAATTATTCAGAGTTTAAAGTCATTATATCTACGGTTTAGCCTGGAGTAGCTCATTGAAAATTGTATGTATACAGATGGGCAGGGAGAAGGTAAATGTGCAAATGTTAACAAAATATGAATCCAAGGTGAATGGTGTACAAATATTTGTTGTATTTTCCTTACAACCTCTCCCATAAGTATTTTTTTTTCTTTTGGGAAAATATTGGGAAGGGGGTTGCCATCTAAGAGCATCTATCGATTTTACTGAGGTCTGGATTTCATCAGGCAGGGCACAACTCCCTATATCTCTGGGGATCTGATGCCATCTTCTGGCTTCTGTGGGCACTGCACACACGTGCACAAATTACCTCTGTGGGCACTGCACACGCGTGCACAAATTACCCACAGCCACACACACTAAATTGAAAAG
This sequence comes from Rattus norvegicus, assembly GCF_021556685.1. NCBI lineage: Eukaryota > Metazoa > Chordata > Mammalia > Rodentia > Muridae > Rattus > Rattus norvegicus. Next base: position 42,285,592 of record NC_141554.1, read on the forward strand.
TAAAATCTTTCAAAGTATTTTCTTGCCACATATTAGTTATACGTGCTAATGGGATGGGTTTTGTTATGAGGCTTGCATAACACATACAATGTATTTTGGTCACATTGTCCCCTATTATCTTCTCTTGTCACCTTCCCACCCTACTGTTGATCTCTTTCCTCTGTCCAACCAGTCCTCCTTCTGTTCTTGTGTCTTTACTTTTAGTAACCCATTGAGTTTAATGGAGTTTTCTTACAGGAACAAGAGACAGGAGTTATTTACAGTAGCAAAGGCAATTTATCAGGGGCCACACCACTGAAGAATGTCTTTCCATCCTCCAGTAACTGTTAACTTCCCATAGATCCCTCCCAAGAGAGGAGTAGAGCCTCATTAGCCCTTCCTCTTTAGCAACATAAGCATTGCATTTTTCTAAATAAGTTTTAAAACTAATGAAAACGCAATTTTTAGACAAAATCATGATGTGCCTATGTTGGGCTCAAAACCATAATTATCTCGAGCAGTGTGTTAGAAACGACAGAATTCTAATTCCTAGCAGATTTATTAGTCATTTCATTTCATCAAATTACGGGCAAAATATCTGTCCTATTTTTTTTTTCAGTTAACACGGTCTATTGGATTTTAAAGAAAGGCTCGCTCTTCTGCAGTCTGCTGGAGGTTTTACATTTTCAAATACCACAGTGTTTGATTATGAGGGCCTTCGGGGATGAAAGGCATCATCGCCTTTGTAATCCCTGCTGTTTTATCAATGCCCTAGAAAGGTGACAAGACCTTGGAGGCCTTAGCCACACGGTACACAAAGAACCTTGGTTCCTTCTTTGACAGTCCCATGATCCAAATAGGTCTAAGACGCAGCACTGCTGCTGAACCTGAGAGGAAGGTGGGGCCCTATCCAGTATGGAAACATGGTCAACCATCATTAAATAACCGTGGGATCGGACAAGACTAGACAGCGTGAGTTGGAACTTCCCCCACTGTGTCAAGATTGCTACCACACATTGAATTTACATTAAAGTAAATATAAGATGTTTGATGTTTGTATCCAGTCAGCCCTATTACATAAACAACATGCACTAAAGTGTGTGCTAAGCACCTTCTGTGGATTATCCGATCTTGCCCTTACAATAACCCTATGATGTCAAAGAGCCATCCCCACACCATCCCTGAGACTCGTAACTACCTATGTGATATCCCAGTGTAAGTTACTGGTGGACTCGTTATTTGAATCCAGGCAACCTGACTACAGGATCAAAGCTCCTAGCCCATCTGCCATGTTTGTGGGTGGCTACCCACTTCACTTCTGGGGCATTTCTCCCTTAGGAATTCTCACCTCTAGCTTCCACTCTGTAGAAGGTGGGTCTGTTGAATAGAGTTGTTACCCTGTGGCATAACACAAGTGGAAGAAGCCTATCCAAGTTCAGCCGAGCCCAAGAAAATCACTCCTTCCATCCCTTTCAATAAAGCAGCCAGACTTTCCATAGTGCAGATGACTAAAAGATGAGCTGATTGTGCCCAGGAGGGGGTGACTTTGCTGCCAAATGCCCTGGCTGATGGTGTGTTCATCTCCTGCAAAGAGTGAAGTCCTTCCAAACGACTGGTATTCTCCATTCCCCCCATGGATGCATAACTGAGTCAGGAGAGCCTGCCAAATCCTAACACTATTCCATAACCAGTGCCTGAAAAGAGCTGGTCCTGCATTAGCAGCAGTCTGTGAGGCATAATTAGTTGCAGATTCTTCCTGGAGCTGTTTAAGCTCCTTGATGTCTCAGAGATGTGGCTAGCATGTAGCACTCCTTGGCAGTGAGGGGCTAGAAAGGAGGTCCAGATGTCAGAAAGCAAGGGCATCATTCTGATCCAGTTTGGCTTTCCTGAGACATGATGGGGCAGGTTCACATGCGTGAATGGGACTTTGGGGAGCACATACCCTTTCAGCAGATCCAAACCACAGAGATGACAGAAATCTATGGGAAGGAACGGCTTCCTCATGAGCTGGCCCAATGTTAGCAATAGTCTCCATTTGGCTCAGTGGTACCCTAAGTGGGAAAAGGATGTAACGAGCCTTTTCTCTTAGAAAAAGTAGCAATCTGGTCAAAAGGCAAAGCAGTTACTTGAAAGGATTTACAATCACACAGAAAAGAAGCCTTTAAGCATGTCTAGGGTGGATGGGGTTTCTAGATTAGGTTAATTGAAGTGGTAAGAGTCACCATAAGTATGAGTAGCATCATTCTATGGAGGGGAATCTTGGACTAACTAAAGAGAATGCAGGCTGATCCCTGGGGTTCATTTCCCTCACTTGCTCACTGTGGACTTGACAGGAGCAGCTGCTTTATGCTCCTTCTGCCATGATTTCCTACCATGATAGATCATATTCCCTACAACTGTAAGCCAAAAGCCCTTCCCTCTTAAGTTGGCTCTTGTCAAATATCTGGTAACAGCAATAAGTGACTAATACAGATAATGTTTCATTTGGTTCAGACAAATAAGAATTTTGGTTTTGATACTGTACTGTTTCCAATTATATTTAGTATAACTATCAAATCACAAAAGTAATATGGATAGTTACCTATAGTTTCAACTTTTCCTTTGTCTTTAAGAAGGAACTATCATATATTTCCTTTTCAATTAACTAACCAAGTCAGTAGAACCTCATCATCATCTTTTAAAGATCCTTGTTTTGATCCAACCTGACCAAAATGTGAAACATCCTTCAGTGCACCATAGCCACACTGTACAGATTACCCACCCATTAGTTACTTGGTACCATCTTTATTGTCAGACCAACCTTCCAGTCAGCATCTCTGCGCTTGTGTTTTAGTAAAGTCTAACACCACAGACTCAAAGTGATACTGACAATTTATATGTGCAAATAAGTTGCAAAGGGCTTCTTCAAGTGTGAAAGACAAGAAGACATGAGAAGGAGCGCATTCACGGAGCTGCTGGTGCAGTATAATAGTATGGCCATTCTATTGTACTGCATTTCTTTTCAAAACAGCTTACAAAGCAATAGGTTTCCATATGCAGGGTTTCTCTGTGTAGCCCTGGTTGTCCTGGAACTCACTCTGTAGACCCAGCTGACCTCAAACTCAGAGATCCACCTGCCTCTGCCTCCTAAGTGCTGGGATCAAAAGCATGTGTTACTACTGCCTGGTTCTTCATATGCAGTTTTAAAACATACTTCATTAGAGGCGATTCTCTCTCCCCACTATCCCCTTATCTCCTGACCCTCTTTGCACACTGTATCCTTTCATTTCTAGTACCCACCTTCCACTTCCTTCTATTGTCTTCCCTGCTCCCTTCCCTTAAAGTCTCTTTTGTCCAATCACATGGCCTCTTTCCTAGTTTCCTGGTGTTTGTATCCATATTTACTCCTACCTGGACTTGCATACCTGACAGACACTGGGATCTATAGATGAGAGACAATAGACAGTATTTGTTTTTCTGACCCTGGGTTACCTCTCTTAATATAATATTTTCCAGTTCCATTCCTTTTCCTGAAAATTTTATAATTTCACTTTCTTCATGGCTAAATAAAAGTCTCTTTGTATGTATGTATGCATGTATGTATGTATGTATGTATGTATGTATGTATGTATGTATGTATGTATGCAGAAGAGAACTGGGATGGTTTGAATGTGCTTGGCTATGGGAAGTGGCACTATTAGGAAGTGTGGCCTTGTTGGAATAGGTATGGCCTTCTTGGAGGAGGTTTATCACTGTGTATGCAGACTTTAAGGGCTCCGAGAGCTCAAGCTCCAGCCAGTGTGGGAGAGAGGGCCGGAGGGCCTCCTTCTGGATGCCCTTGGAATCAAGTGTCCTGCCTGCAGCCCTCCATCAAGATGCAGAACCCTCAGCTCCTTCTGCAGCCTCAGGTCTGCCTGCATGCTGCCATGCTTCCCGCCATGATGATAATGGACTGAGCCTCTGAAACTGTAAGCCAGCCCCAATTAAATGTTGTCCTTTATAAAAGTTGCCATAGTCATGGTGTCTCTTCACAGCAATAAAACCCTTACTAAGTTATGAACCAACTCCACAGAGTTGTCTAACTTTAACAAGTGCGCTGTAGCTCATGTTCTCCCACACACATATGATCACTTATAGAACATTGTATTACGGTCTCCATTGTTGTTGTGCTGAATCTATGTGTCTTTTTTTTTTTTTTTTTTGGTTCTTTTTTTCAGAGCTGGAGACCGAACCCAGGGCCTTGTGCTTCCTAGGCAAGCGCTCTACCACTGAACTAAATCCCCAACCCCCTATGTGTCTTTTTATGTCTTTGACTGTTGGTTTTATTAAATTGAGGGGTTGCAAAAATTGTTGCATAATATTTTACAATAGTTAGGTCCTCGTCCTTTTTTCAATACACAGTGGCCCTCTTCATCTCGCCTGCTTTGTTTTAGTTTAAAATCTACTCTATCAGCTCTGAGAAGTACTATGCCCACTTGCTTTCAGTTTACGTTTTGCTTGGTCGTTGGTTTCTAACATTTGACTCCTAGTTAGAAGTCTTTCCTAGGTATGTATGTTTCTTAAAGACAGCAGAGATTTAGGTCATGTTTTTGTTTGTTTTAACCCATGTTGTGTCTTTTAACTTATGAATAAAAGTTGTTTGCATTCAGGGTTACAATTGAGATGTGTCTGGTCTTGTTCACTATTTTGTTGGTTTTGATTGGTTAGTTAATTGCCATTTCTTTTCTTCCTCACTGTGCTATGGCTAGATGGTCACTTGTTTGCCTTGTTGGACATGACTGATTCTTTGCCCTTCTACTCTGTTCGTTTGTTGCCGTCATAGACTGTATTCTGCCCTTTATCCCTATCTATGAAACTGTCTTTCTTCTTTCTCCTTGTATAGGATGCTTTAACATTTTTCTGCAGTACTGGCTTAGTTATCATGAATTACCTTAGCATTTTTTATCTTGAAAAATTCTTGTTCTCCACCTATTTTGATAGATAACTTTCCTGTGTATAACAATTTTGGTTGACAATTACGTACTTTCAAGGCTTGGAATGTATCATTCCATGCTCTCCTACCTTTTAGGGTTGCTGATGACACATCTACTATTATTCTGGTATTTCTGCCTCTGCATGTAATTTGACATCTTTCTCTTTAAAGCTTTTAGTATTTCTTCTTCGCTTTCTATTTTTGAAATCTTGACTATGATATGCATATACACATACATACCTACATACATGCCTACATACATACCTACCTACATACCTACCTACATACATACATACATACATACATACATACATACATACACACATAGTTTAGTGTATCTACAGAGAATTCTACGATCTTTAAATGAGAGAAAATATGCAGTACTTGTCTTTCTGCATTAGACTGATCTCGTTTAACATGACAATCTTCAGTTTTATCTGTTTTCCAAAAAAGCACATAATTTTTTTTACAGCTGAATAAAACTTCATTGTGTAGAAATACCATGTTTTGGTTATACATTTATCTGTTCATAGACACCTCAACTAATGCTAAAATTTGCCTATTGTGAAGAGTGGTGCAATCGATGTGTATGTGCAGTCCCTTTAAGTAATACCCAGAAGTGGTATCACTGAGTTATATGGTAGATCTATTTTTGTTTTATAAGGAAAATCCATAATGGCTGGACCAATTTATATTCTGACCAACAGTGTATAAATATTTCCACCTTTTCCTACATGTTTGCCAGCATTTATTTTGTTTTCTGTTTTCTTACTGATATACATTCTGACAAGCATGATATAGAATCTTAAACTGCACTCCCTGTGTATGTCCATGTGTATATGTGTGTATACATGTTATATGTGTTCACATACACAGTCATATGTCTTATTTGTTTTCCCCCTCCTCCTCCTCTTCCTCCTCTTCCTCCTCCTTCTCCTCCTCCACCACCACCACCTTCTTGAGACAAGGTCCTGCGATGTACTCCAGACTGGCCTAGAACTTGTTATATAGACCAAGCTGACCTCAAAAACAAATTCTTTCAGTCTTGAACTCGCTCTGTAGACTAGGGTTGCTTTGAACTCACAGAGATCCACCTGCCTCTGCCTCCTGAGTGCTAGGATCAAAGGCATGTATGTGGTGACACCACCCTGCTTCAGAAGATTTTTTTTAAATACACAAAGCCAGAAATCATCTTTTACTTAGCTAGATGTGAGCAAATCTTGTGGCTTCTCTGATTTTTCCAAATCCCATTTTGTATTTAAAATGGATCTATTAATATAAAATCTGTGTTTCTGTGTAATAAAGGTAAATATGGAGAAGAAAAAAAGACCCCAACTTCTCACCTGGAAGCTTATTTCTGAAGGAGCATGGCAGCACATGCTTTTCTCCCAGCATTCAAGTGGCAGAGGCAAGTGGGTCTCTGTAAGTTTGAGGCCAGCCTGGTCTGCATAGTGAGAAAGAAAGAAAGAAAGAAAGAAAGAAAGAAAGAAAGAAAGAAAGAAAGAAAGAAAGAAAGAAAGAAAGAAAGAAAGAAAGAGGAAGAGAGGGAGGCAGGGAGGGAGGGAGGGAGGGACAGAAGGGTGGTGGGAGGAAGGAAAAAGAAAGAAAAGAGAGTGGAGATTGAGAAATGGCTCAGAGGTTAAGACCACTGGCTACTCTCCTGGAAGACCCAGGTTTGATTCCCAGCACCCACACAGTGTCTTACAACTGTTTGTAGCTCCAGTCCCAGAAGATCTAACACTCTTTTCTGGCTTCCAAGGGCTCCAAGTATGTATGTGATGTGCAGATAGACATATGCAGACAAAACACCCATACACATAAAATTAATTTAAACTTTTTTAAAATTAAAAACCTTTTCCCATGAGTTCTTGACTTAGAAATTTCTAAGTATGTGGCCAGCAATGCTATAGAGAAAAACCTGCAGAATATGGCTGAATCAATAGACCATAGTACATTATAACTGATATATACAGAGTCATTCAATAGAACAGCAGGGGACCTTGTTTACAATGTATGAGGTCCTGGATTCTATCCCCAGCATCAAATATAAATACATTTGATATGTATATTACATTTTCACTCCCAGAGCAAGGAAATGAAAATCAGGATAAAAAAAAAGAAAAAGGTGTGTTGGATATAATTTTTAAAAGGAAATAAACAGGAAATCAGAAACAGCAAACACAGGGTCCTTAGAAGTCAGATACCTATCTGACAAACATGTCATAAACCCACAGGCAGCCTCATACAGCACTGATGAAGCATTGCAGAATTCAAGGCTAGCATGCTCTTGATTATAAATAAGAAAATCCATCTGCCTGCTTGTTTTTTAATATAAAAAGTAGAGCTGGAGGTGTGACTAACAGGCAGAGTGCTTGCCTGATGTTCATGAAACTGCCTGGGTGTTCCAAACATATGGGGACTTCTATGAAAGCTAGGGTATCATGCAAACTAGGCAAGCACTCTACCACTGAATTACTCTCCTAACCCTGAATTAGAGTGCTTCGGAGATCTGGAGATCATTGTGAAGAGAGTTTACCTGAAGATTTGCCAGCAGCCATCCTGTGTACAGTTGAAAGCTCTTTCACTGTTCCTTTGTCCAAAAGAACAGTTTGATGTTTATTCTGATCATGCAATATACATTTCATGATGTCCACTTAGTAGTGCTTCTTCATTATGATATAAAATCAAGCTATCTTTTTTCTTTTATTGGATTTTTTTATTTACATTTCAATTGTTATTCCCTTTCCCAGTTTCCTGGACATAAGCTCCCTATCCCATCCCCTTCCCCTTCTTATATAAGGATGTTCCCCTCCCCATCCATCCCCCTTCCCGCCTCCTCCCCCCACATTCCCCTACACTGCGGGGATCCAACCTTGGCAGGATGAAGGGCTTCTCCTCCCATTGGTGCCCCAACAAGGCCATCCTCTGTTACATATGCAGTTGGAGACCAGGGTCAGTCCATTTATAGTCTTTGGGTAGTGGTTTAGTCCCTGGAAGCTCTGGTTGGTTGGTATTGTTGTTCTTATGGGGTTGCAAACCTCTTCAGCTCTTTCAATCCTTTCTCTAATTCCTCCAATGGGGACCCCATTCTCAGTTCAGTGGTTTGCTGCTAGCATTTGCCTCTGTATTTGACATGCTCTGGCTGTATCTCTCAGGAGACAGCTATATCAGGATCCTGTCAGCCTGCATTTCTTATCTTCATCAATCTTATCTAGTTTTGGTGGCTGTATATATATGGGCCACATGTGGGATAGAGTCTGAATGGGTGTTCCTTCAGTCCCTGCTCTAAATTTTGTCTCCATATCCCCTCCTATGGATATTTTTGTTCCCCCTCTTAAGAAGGACTGAAGCATCTGCACTTTGGTTGTCCTTCTTCTTGAGCTTCCTGTGGTCTGTGGATTGCATCTTGGGTAATTCGAATTTTTTGGCTAATATCCACTTATCAATGAGTGCATACCATGTGTATTTTTCTGTGATTGGGTTACCTCACTCAGGATGATATTTTCTAGTCCCATCCATTTGCCTACGAATTTCATAAAGTCATTGTTTTTGATAACTGAGTATACTCCATTGTGTAAATATACCATATTTTCTGTATCCATTCCTCTGTTGAAGGGCATCTGGGTTCTTTCCAGCTTCTGGCTATTATAAATAAGGCTGCTATGAACATAGTGGAGCACGTGTCTTTTTCTATATGTTGGGGCATCTTTTGGGTATATGCCCAAGAGAGGTATAGCTGGGTCCTCAGGCAGTTCAATGTCCAATTTTCTAAGGAACCTCCAGACTGATTTCCAGAATGGTTGTACCAGTCTGCAATCCCACCAACAATGGAGGAGTGTTCCTCTTTCTCCACATCCTCGCCAGCATCTGCTGTCACCTGAGTTTTTGATCTTAGCCATTCTCACTGGTGTGAGGTGAAATCTCAGGGTTGTTTTGATTTGCATTTCCCTTATGACTAAAGATGTTGAACATTTCTTTAGGTGTTTCTCAGCCATTTGAAAATCAAGGTACCTTATATTACATGCAGCAAGGAGTCAAATCTAGATAATGTAAGCACATACTGTTTTGAATAAAAACTCTTCTGGACTTTTATCCCTTCTGTACTTACGTGGTAGCTACTGTCTCTCATCAAAAGCACCATCAAGAATCAACCTACATCGGTCTCTTCAGGGTGGCCCCATAGCAGTAGTCAAAGTGGGAGTGCAGTTTCCATGAATACTTCGGTATGAACACTCAAGAGAACTGTTGACATATAATGTATGTCTGCTTGGGCTCTATAGTGATGAATAACTGTGACAAAGAGGCTATATTGTCCCTAACACCTATGACATGGATGATCCTAGCCATTACAAGAAAACTTCCTGACCACTACTCTGAAAGACTTTTAATCTCAAATTTTGAGTAGAAAATTCATTCACATTGTGTGGTTTGTGTGTTTGTTTCCGGTATTGATGTTTTATTTATGTTGGGTTTGGATGTTTTGCCAGTCAGCCTTTGTACTACCAGCCGAGGCCAGAAGAGGGCAGGAGATCCTCTGGAACTGGAGTTAGAGTTGTTTATAAGCTGTCAGGCAGAAGATGGGAGTTGAACCCAGGCCTTCTAGAATAGCAACAAGTGTTCTTAACCTCTCCAGCCCCTGTTTGCTTGTTCTGAGGCAGAATGTCTAGCCCAACCGGCTTCAAAATCCGTATGTAGCCAACAAAGCCTTTGAACTGGCAGTTCCTGCTGCCTCCACCTCCTAGTCTGGCCCATTTGTATAATTTATATATTGTATATTCATTTATTTATGGAGAGCGTGTGTGCCAAAGGCAAGCATGTGGAGTTCAGAGGACAACTTGAAGAAGTCAGTTCTCTCCTTAGTCTATGTGGGTCCTGAGACCAAATTCAGGGCCCTGTTTTTGGTAGCAAGTGCCCTTCCGTCCTATGTATAGCAAAAGAGGTCGATATTCAAAATAAGAAAAGGAAAAGAGAAAGGCATAAAAAGATATACTATATAAATGAACAAAGCTTATGTTTATACAATAGAATAGTTTTGTCATTTTATGCATTTTTATTTATCAGTCACACATATTTTTAATGAAGAATATTTTTATACAATATATTTGGATCATGACTTCCCATCTTCCAACTCCTGCCAGATCCTCCCTACCTTCCCACTCACCCAAATCCACACCCTTTTGTTATCTCTCTCCCTTAAACAAATAAAATAAACAAACCAGAATTAAAAAAAAAACAGTGACAGGTGTAGTGACCCACATCTTTAATCCTAGTGTCCTGGTAAGTAGATTTCTGAGTTTGAGGTCAACCTGGTCTACAGAGCAGAGTTTTAGGATATTCAGTGCTACACAGAGAATATCTTCCTCAAAATAACCAAAAAGGGAAAAAGAAAGAAAGAAAAAATGCAACACACAGAAGCAAAACATAAAAATACAAAATCAGAAACCATAATATACAAGCAAAAGACCAGCAAGACTAAATAAATAAATAAATAAATACCCATACAAAGCAATAGGAGACCAAACCAAAAGTTTTCAAAAATACCCCCCCCAGGTTTGTTTTGTATTGGCCATCTACAGCCCACCGTGGAGCCTACCTACCCTTAGGTATGGTTAGTATATTCAGAGAGATTCCATTAGAGAAAACTGTGGGGTTTTTTGCAAACAGATATCAGTTGCAGGCAGCTTCTTGGATGTTGATGGGATTCCGTGTCCACTTCCTGTCTCAGATCCCATCTGGCTTGAACCTGTGCAGGTCCTGAGTGTGCTGTCACAGTCTCTGTGAGTTCATATGTGTGTCAGTCCTGTTGAGTCTGGAGAACACTGTTGCCTTGGAGTCATGCATCACCTGTGGCTCTTAATGTCCTTCCTGTCTCTTCTTCTGCACAGCTCCCTGATCCCTGAGGGGAGGAGCTTAAGGAAGATATCCTATTTAGGACTCAGGGTTCCAAAAGCTCTCCTTTTCTGCACACTGTCCAGCTGTGGATCTCTGCGTTAAGCTCCTCTACTGGGAGAGGAAGCTTCTCTATGAGTAGGTTACTGATCTATTGGCATAGCAGAATGTCCTCAGGACTCATTTTATTGCTAAATTCCTTTGAGAAGACTAGGCTGATTCCATGACAAACTTCAAATTGGCAGTTTAGGAGACTAGGCCTAAGAACTGGGCAAGTCCAGGCAAGTCAATTACTAATACAAAATCCCCAGGCTCAAGCCTTCACTCTGATAATGGTTCCAGAATGCCTAGAGATAGAGTAAGGGAATTCATCTACTCCAGTATTCCCTAATGTACTTTAAATCAGGCCTGCAAATTCACTTAATTGTCTCTTTATCTTGGTTATGGAGAGGCCCCAGCATGCTAGTTTTGTACAGAATAAAACACTTTCCATTTACATACTATGTGAGTCCAGAGTATCATTCTTTGGCAAATTATGGACCCTTACACCTTCAGCAGAACAATAATATTTGCTTTTCCCCTAGGACTATGGCCTCTCCAAGCTTGAGTTCTTAGCCCCCTGAATAGTGTCAGATCTGGGTACACACACACACACACACACACACACACACACACAGAGAGAGAGAGAGAGAGAGAGAGAGAGAGAGTCATCATCATCGTCGTCGTCGTCGTCATCATCATCATCATCATCATCATCATCATCATCTGAGCCTGTTTTGGTGAGAAGGCTATCCCACAGAAACTTAAACTACAATTTATTTTAAGCCACTCTCTCCTAGCTCTCCTTTCCTCACAACCTCTAGTTTCCAGAGACTTTTCCCTCTGCTTTAATTAGCCAGTCTCCTTCCGCCCAGTGACCTCACTCCAGTCTCACACATGAACTGCCTCCAAGCCATACTCCCTTCCTGCACACCCTCTATGACGTCACCAAAATGGCATTGCTAAGACGGAAGTCCAATAATGTTATCTCTAGCTTAAAAAAAAAAAAAAGAAACCACCACCAACTGGTTCTTCAGTGTTAAAGCCCAAATTCTATAGTGACATCAAAACCATAGTTCTCATCTTAAAGGGACTAAGATATAGTCTATACTGGAGCCATTTTGAATGATCATGGTCTGGAAATAAAAATTTAGGTTACCCAAATTCCATGTTCCAACATGGAATCAGTTTCATCAAGTTTGTATCGTTTTATAGAACAAAGAAATTCATAAATCAAGATAAGTTTAAAATATATTGGTGGTTATATCAGAGAGGCAGGTACATGGAGATGGGGGAAGCTTCCTTTATAGGCCTAAAATCTTATCTGATGACATTCTTAGTTCTTGGACTGGAGAGAGCTTGTGTTCCAAATTAATGGCTGACTAAGAGGTTTTTATTTATTATCATAAGGTGCTAGTTCAGATACCGAATGGAGCAAGGAATGGCTGTTCCAGAGGCCAAAACTAGCCCAGGATAGTAATTAGTGTCTGCATCTACAAAAACTTCTGTCTCTCCATAGGACTGAAATTCCAAAGAGTCCCTCAGACTCTGCACACAGAGTCCCCCCAGGAGTGTTTTGTTCACAGCCAGGCTCAGCTTCTGTCAGGAACTTTCGTTCACAATTGCTTGGCAGGAAAGTCTCGGGATTTGACCCTGCCAGTTTTCCCAGGCCCTTCTCTTCTGTTATTTTACTCCACCCTGCTCCTTCCCAAATCCCCTATCTGTAGCTACCGAGAGCTGCTATTCTTTGAACCTTCCACACTTGGACAGCTTTCAGTGTGCTTTGCATAGCGCGCTCCCCTTTTTCAGGGTGGTCTTTCCCCTTTCCCTTCCCAGTGAATGTCTATGGTTCCTTAATCCCTAGCATAATCACCATTTTCTCAGTGACTGTTCTCTAAGCACCTCAGACAGAACCGGCTCTCACTGCTGGGTTCCTCATACCTTTGGGTAATTGCTTATTGATGCTGCCTCTCTTCTGAACTGAGAGTGATCATCACAGCCTGTGAGAAGCTCTCAAAGACTGTGCCTATAGCATGTTCACGGTTCTCTCTCCGGGCCCAACTTATTATGAATGATCAGTAAATGTTGTTGGATAAATAGAATAATTTCTTGAACCACAATCAGGTTAGGAGCATACAACCCAGGGCTGGAGAGACAATTCAGTAGTTAAAAGTGCATACTACTCTTGCTAAGGAATGGAGTTTAGTTCCCAGTGTCCCTGTCACAATTGCCTGCAACTTCCGCCTAGGGGATCTGACGTGCTCTTCCGGTATCTCCCGGCACTACATACACATGGGATTACTCATACGCAGACACAGGCACTCGTGCACACAATTTAAAATAATAATAAAATCTTTAAGGACATAAAACCATAAGCATGTCCACAAAGAAGAGGCAATAAGGGAGCAGCAGACAGCCCACTCCTGACTAACTAGCCCTAACCTTAGCCCTGTGAGGATAGGTATGGTGGTTAGCTTCAATCACCTACCTGATACAACCTAGAATCACTTAGCAAGAGTCTCACTGAGGGACTGTCTGCACACAGTTGGCCTGTGTATGTCTATGGGTGTTTGGGAATGGGCAGGACCATTCCCAAGGCAGGAAGTCTGAACTGTGTAGGAATGGAGGAACTGAATTCGGTCCAGGTAAACAAGTAGGCAAGGGTGAAAGGGTGAATTCCTCTTCTCTCTTCTCTTGGCTGGGGTGGGATGTGATGTGACTACGATACTTGAAATTCCCACCTTGACTTATCCACAATGATGGGTTAAAACTTGGAATTACAAATGAAAATAACATACACTTACACACACACACACAGAGAGAGAGAGAGAGAGGACAGAGAGAGAGAGAGAGAGAGAGAGAGAGAGAGAGAGAGAGAGAGAGTAACCTTTTGTCAGGGTATTTTTCTCACAGCAACAGAAATGAAAGCGGAACTACAGGTCATGGAAGGAAAGCATTTGTATTTCTTAGCATGGCATTGTGGTTTGAATGAGAATGGCCCACACTTAGTGGGACTGTTTGGAAGTATTAGGAGGTGTGTGACCTTGGTGGAGGAAAAGTATCACTGGAGGTGGGTTTTGAGGTTTCCAGGCCCAATCTAACTCTCTGCCTGTAACTTATAGGGTCAGGCGTGAGCTCGCAGCTACACCAGCTTCTCCAGCATCAGGCCTGCAACCTGTCACCAAGCTTCCCGTCATAATGCTAATGGACTAACACTCTGAAAAGATAAGCAAGTTCCCAATTAAATGTGTGATTTTACAGGAGTTACCTTTGTCGTGGCTGATAAGTTATTTCTCCACAGCCGGTGAATGAGCCAATTCACGTCAGATTAAAAAAAAAATATATATATATATATATGCAGGTTTATGGGGAAGCTGCACGAGCGAGTTCACTGGCCCCAGGGAAGGAAGCCGGGGAAGACACCATGAGAAGGGAGAGAGAGGAGAGGGGGGAGAGAAAATAAAAGGAAGGAAGGAGGGGAAAAAAGGAAGGAAGAAAGGAAGGAAGGAAAGGAAAGGAAGGAACCTTTAGAAGAAAGACGGCCCAGCCCCTGGCTGGAAAGTTCAGAGTTGCAGGCAGGGTATTCCTGGTAGGGACTGAAGGGTGTGAAAGGACTTGGAGGCCAGGTCTGCTTTGGTGTGTTAAGTACACACCTTAGCCCCTAGTCTCCAGGTCTGAAACCAAACAATGGTATCTCCACACTGCAACAGAATGGTGACTAAGAAAAGCAGCCAGTGTTATTTTTGTAAGATTTTTTTCCCCTAGCAAACTTTGTTTGACTTATGATACCATGATTCATCAAATCCTGCTGTTCTTGGGAATGGAAGAAATGAATGAATAAGACAGAAGGGCTCAGGGAGAAAATCCCATCCTCCCTAGAGAAACTGTTCACTGTTCCTCCTACGGAATATCCTTGAAAACTAACAGGCTCTACACTGAAGATCATCATTAAGGTTTCACAATAAGGGCCATTGACATTTCAAAACAGACATTTCTTGAAAGATTACCAGTCTTCACTGGTTGGCCTCCTGCCATTTGGAAAGCTTGAGTGATTCTCACTTTCTGCGGCTTTGACACAGAGGGCACAAATGGGTTTCACTAGGACAAGAGACGGGAGCTGCATCCTGCTAAGGTAACTTGATAGTTTTGTTTAAAGTTCGAAAGGGTGGAAAGGGACTAGAGAAAACATGACCTTGATGAGAGGAAAAGGAGAGCCATGAGGGAGTCCTTGCATGCCATCATTTCAAAGACCTATGTTTAAGGCCTTTGAAAGAAACCAATGCTGAGTTCAATATGTGAGTTCTAAATACAGCGCACACCTGTATCTGCCAAGGTCTCCTCAGAAAATGGGTGGGGTGGGCAGGTAGAAGCATGGGCAGAGGGTTGGGGATTTAGCTCAGTGGTAGAGCACTTGTCTAGCAAGCGCAAGGCCCTGGGTTCGGTCCTCAGCTCCAGGAAAAATAAAAAAAGAAGCATAGGCAGTCAAGAATTTCTAAAGGAGTGGACAAATATTTCCACGTTTCACATGATGCTGGACTCGCCCTCTGAAACTGTAAGCAAGCTCCCAATGAAAAATGCTTTATTTTGTAAGCTGCCTTGGTCATGTTGTGTCCTTACAGCAATGGAACAGTGATAGGTAGATAAGCATCCACTAGGATTTTTGTAATATGTCTGTAATACGTCCTTCCTTGGCAAAGTTCGTTTGAGTTGCGATATGATGATTCATCAAGTCCTGCTGTTCTTGCGAATGGAAGAAGGCCGCCATGCTAGTGGCACTGCCCTGCTCGAGGACTGTCCCTTGCCGTTGTGAAGCCCCAGTTGAAAGCACAGTACAGTTGAGGCAGAGGGTGGCCTGTATCACCGGTCGTTCTCAGTCTTACAGGCTGCCTAGCTGTTGCTCCTCAAGTAGGGATGATGACGATCAAAATGTCTCCAGACATTTCCACACGATCAGTGGGGACAGACTCATCCCCAGTTGAGGGCCATAGATCTAAGAGAACCTAGCGCACTAAAACATATTCAGAGGTGAAAGCGTAAAGTGAGAAGCTGTGCAGCTCCCATTCCAAGATGCATAGACTTTGGGTGTGGCTCACGTTGGTGCGGGTGACTCTTTTTTATTTGAAAGGGTTTTTTTAGAGTAAAGTTTATTTTAATTTTTTGAATTATAAAACATATCAGTGAACACCCATGAAGGGAATTAATATCATTCTGCTATTTGCATACTTTTGTTCATCACTTTGAAGAGGCCAATGTTATGTGAAATTCTAACTTCAAGTAATTTTTATTTTTATACTTATTTATTTAAAATGTCTTGATTTCAGCAGATAAAGCTGCTGTGTCAACTCTACAGAATAGCAAATAAGATACTTCAGGACTCAGATGAGGATGTTTTTTCTGTGTACATTTCCAAAGCAAGAGTAAATCATGACAGTTTGGGGGACATTATTTCTCTTGTGTTCTCCTAGTGCCCAAAGAATATTAGGTGAATGGAATCCCCAAAATGCTCTGTCCCAGAATCTTCCTAAGTACCACAGTTTGCAGTGATTAATTGTGGTTTTGTGTATAGAGAGAATACAAATGTTTAAAATCCCCAGTGTGTATTGTGAAATGAGAATTAGCCTGAATGCAAAGGAATCCTTTGTCGTGTACTTGTTGAGTGTCTTCTGTGTGCCTGGCGCCATTCTGGGGTAGTCACGATGGTCTAAATGCCAATGCTCACAGGGTCCCAGCCATTCTGGTGAGGGGGGCCCCATGATATACACTGCCATATACACGAAATCCTAATCATTCCATGGAGCAGACATAGAGTCAGGTAGAAGAGAGTTGCTTAGTCATGGGGATAAGCTGTCTTTAGCTGATATGAGCTAAGGCTTAAGTGCAAAGACTTTAGGCATCCTGGTAAGAAATTAGCGTTTTGTTCTGCTAACAGTGGGAAAGTACAGGAAAGTGTCCAGCGGGGGAAGAACAATATTGATTAATGATTTAGAAAGAGACTCTTTATTTCCATGTGGGGAGCAGGTAGGAACAGGGTAAGAAAGTACTCACATGACACACGAACAATGGTGTATCAAGTAGGTCGTAGGTCAGAGAGGTGATGTGTTGTAGGCTCAGATGGATGGGAAGCATGTGTGGGACTTCCGGTGTTAGGGAGAGAAGCCAACTCTGGATGAAGAGAGGTAGAAGTGTGAGGTGCTCAAGACTTGGCAAAGCTATTGAGGCCACCAAGAGCTAAAGCTCTGGGGAATGACATAGTAACTAATGACAGAGACCAGAAAATGTCAGGACTTTGTGCATCCACTTTTATTCTGGAATAGGCTAACAGCCAGAAACTAGGGCATTTGGGCACCTTCCTGGTACCCAATGAACCCCTGGAGCTTCTAGTTTGTGAACAGTACAGCCCGCAGGCCAAGGCTAGACCATGGGAAGCCAGGTACTGTATAATCTTTTCTCAAATCTTTCATCTGTGAATGACACCTATAACACCAACCACAAATGTCCAACCTGTGGACAGTGCAACATGATGTTTTCATCTACAGAGTATAGTCTAAGGAACTGAACATTACAACAAAAAGAGAATTACAAAATATCTCACAGTGGTTTTATTGTTTGTTTTTACTTCATTATTGCTGTTGTCTGTTTTTGTTTTGTTTTGTCTTGAGACAGAATCTTACTACGTAGCCTTGGCTGTCCTGGAACTCACTCTGCCTTGAACTTTTAGAGACTGACCTGCCTTTGTTTCCTAAGTGCTAGGATTAAGGGCAGACACTGCTGTGCTGCTGTGGCTACAGCCACTGCCACTGTCGCAGCCCTCCTTCACTCCATGAGGTCCCTGGGTAGCAGGTGAGAACAGGCTTCAGTTTAGGAGGAAAAGTATAATCTTCCTTCCTAAACACAGAAAAGAAGTTACTGAGGGAGACCAGACACAAATAAGCAGTGTGACTATGAATAACCTTCAACCTCAGAGTTGTCCAAAGATAAGCCAGCTGCGACACTGAAAGGGGATTTCTGATTTAGAAGTATATAGAAGGTTTGCATGAGGGAGGGAGGAAGTGATCTTTAAGACCCAGAAATAGCTGGTTGGTGGCAGGAAGGCAGGGGTGCTTTCTAACTGGCTTTCCTGAGTAACTCCCAGTCTGCTTGTGACAGGCCATCCTCACGTGGCACCTGGAGTTAATCTTGGGTCACTGCCGGGGGAGGGGTGTGTGTAAAGTTTCCCCAAGCTCTTTTTGTGACCACTTTAATCAAAAAGCCAAGTTTCAGAACAAGTCCATTCCAGAAAACGTTTGCATTTGAAACTACAATCAAACCTAACTCCCTCCCTGAATTCCTTCCTTTGTTTAAAACATTGCTAAACTTCTCTATCTTTTCTTTCCTATTTTAATGTGTATCGTTGCTTTCCCTACCAGTGAATCTGCGAAGCACATGGGTTCAGTACCTTTGGAGGCCAGAAGAGGGTGTGTGATCCCCTAAAACTGGAGTTACTGACAGCTGTGATCAGCCATGTGGTTGCTGGGAATTGAACACTCCTGGAAGGGGAGTTGGTGTCCTTAATTGTGGAACCATCCCTCCAGCTCCTTCTTGTCTTTTATCAACCTTTCTTTCATCTCATTTCCAAGGCATTAGATTAGTAACATTGCCATTTGAATCTCAGTCATGCTTTCCTCTTCATTCTACCGGTCCAACTGGAGGCTAAGGAAGCCTTGAGGGAGGTCCAGGGAGATGGCTCAGCACGGAAAGCGGTTTGTCTTTCCCTGGACCCACAACGTGGAAAGACAGACCCAAATCCCACAGGTATGCATGGCATGTATACACCCATATGCATGCACGCACATGCAATAGGCACAATAAATAAATGTATGTTTTCAAAAGAAGCCTTGGGAAAAGAGTTTAGAAATCACCTGTTTTTCATTTGCATTTTTCTAGTTCATACCTCATTCTCATACTAGTTTTATCTTCAGTCATCTCTTTAATAAATATTTACTGATGGCATGCTATACATGAGCTTCTGTAGTAGAGGCTAGAAAGACAGAAAAAACATTTTTTTTCCCAAGAGGATTTGCTAGTGGTGGCCAGACTGTAGAAGCGAGTCACTAACATGCAAGGAAAGAGCACTATAATCAAGAAAGAAATAGTCAAACACTGAGCATGAAATTTTAGTTTCCATTTTATTAAGCAAAGGAACCATGTATCTATCACTAACACGTGAATGGAGATTGTTAATGTTGTCTTTACATATTTTAAGAACGTTCCATACACATTGGTAAGTGTTTTCATGGGGGGGGGGGGTGTTAATGACTAATTTTAGCTATGGTTTATGTTGGGCTGCCACCTGGTGGAAGAGGGATCGTATAGGTCCCTCGCCACCTTCCTTATTTCTTCCGTTGGAAGTCCATTTGTAGTTCTGGGTTTCCCCATATTCCTATGCTACACTGCAGCCTTATAAAACAGTCATCTAGGGGTTGCGGATTTAGCTCAGTGGTAGAGCGCTTGCCTAGCAAGCGCAAGGCCCTGGGTTCGGTCCCCAGCTCCGAAAAAAAAAAAACAAAAAACAAAACCAAAACCAAAACCAAAAAACCAGTCATCTCTCACTCATTGAAACACATCCTGAGAAATCGGTCATAGCACAGTAGGTCCTTTGAGGATGAAACAGGCCCAACACAAATTTCATGTAATTGTACATTCCTGTTCCAGTCTTAGTTACAATACCCCCTAGTGGAGTCTATCTGCAATTGCACACCAACGATTTTCCCCTATTATCCTGGGTAGAGTTCCACCTAGCTAGCCAGCTGCTCACAAATCCGTGTCGCTTTCCCCGAGATTCAGTTTAGAGTGCTCCTACAGTGGAATTGATCTGTATGGGATTGGGGTTGGGGATTTAGCTCAGCGGTAGAGCGCTTGCCTAGCGAGTGCAAGGTCCTGGGTTCGGTCCCCAGCTCCGAAAAAAAGAAAAAAAAAGAAAAGAAAAGAAAAGATCTGTATGGGATTATTATGTCACTACAGAACAGATGTTTCCTCCTTCTATTAGGATACACACTGTAAGTTGACTATGTGATAGTGTAAGCATCAGTTCAAATCCTCAGCACCCAAGTAAAAAATCTAGCTGTGACTATGTACATGCCTGTATCCCCAGCTATGGGGGTGGGGATGGATGGAAGGCAGAGACAGGAGGACCATTGGGACTTGCTGGCTACCAACTCGGTCCCAGGTTCACTGTCTGGGGGACATAAAATGGAAAACAATAAAACAAGACATCCAACATACTCTTCTGGCCTCTGAGTGAACATCAGGCATACCTCCGAACACACACACACACACACACACACACACACACACACACACACACACACGAAAATGCATTTAGTAACTAATTTTTCCCATTAATCTATGTATTTATTTACTTTACATCCTGATCACAGCCCCCCTCTCCTCTTCCCAGTCCCCCCTCTTGCAGACTCTCCCTTTGTCCTCTGGGAAGGGAAGGTCCCCTTGGGTATCACCCCACCCTGGCACATCAAGTCACTGCAGGACTAGGCACATGCTGCACTACCGAGGCCAGATGAGGCAGTCCAGTTAGGAAAACAGGCCCTCAGAAATGCAACAGAGTCAAGGTAAGCCCAGGCTCTAGTTGTTGGGAGACCTTTTCATGAAGACAAAGCTGCGCATCTGCTACAAGTGGGCAAGGGGTTGGGGAGGGTAGGCCCAGCCTGTGTATGCTCTTTGGTTGACAGTTCAGTCTCTGAGAGCCCCAAGGGTCCAGGTTAGTTGACTCTGTTGGTCTTCCGGTTGAGTCCCTGTCCCCTTCAGGTTCCTCAATCCTTCCCCCAACTCTTCCACAAGACTCCCCAAGCTCTGTTTAATGTTTTGCTGTGGGTCTCTGTACCTGTTTTGGTCAACTGCTGGGTAGAGCATCTCAGAGGACAGTTATGCTAGACTCCTGTCTGCAAGCATAACAGAATATTATTAAAAGTGTCGGGGGGTGGTGTTTGCCATGAGATGGGTCTCAGGTTGGGGCTGTCATTGGCTGCCATTCCCTCAGTCTCTGCTCCATCCTTGTCCCCGCACATCTTGTAGCAGGACACGTTTTGGGTCAAAGGTTTTGTGGGTGGGTTGGTGTCCACATCCCTCCACTGGAAGCCTGCCTGGCTTCAGCAGGTAATCACTTCCGGTTCCATATCCCCAGTGCTAGGACTCTCAGCTAGAGTCACCCCCATAGACTCCCTGGAGCCTCCCCCATCCCAGGTCTTTGTTGTACCCTAGAGATGCCCCCTCCTTCCCCTCTTGCCTGCTGCTCACCCACTACCAATTTCTGTTCACTTTCCTCCTGCCCTCCCTCCCTCCCCAGCTGCCCTCTCTCCTCAGCTCTCCGTACACCACCTGATCCCCCTCACCCCTGTTCCCCTTCCCATGTCCTCTCCCACCCAGTTCCCTCTCTCCCTCCACTTCCAATGTCTGTTTTATTTTCCCTTCTGAGTGAGATTCAAAGATCCTCCCTTGGGCCCTCCTTGTTATTTAGCTTCTTTGAGTCTGTGGATTGTAGCATGGAAATCCTGCACTTTATGGCTAATATCCACTTATGAGTACATACCACGCATATCCTTTCGGGTCTCGATAGTAACCTAACTACTGATCAGTGTAGCCAAGCAACGCACTACAAAGTACTGGCTGCTTCCTCTTATGATCTCATGGCTGGGCTGGAAACTATGGCTGTCATTACAGAGAAGGTGTTTCTGTTTGGGATTTCTTCTTCCCCAGTGCTAGATAGCATTATCCAGCTGTTGCAGAACAAAGGCCTCTCTATTACAGTGCTGATGAAAAATGCCACTTAGTTGAATTGCCAAAAATTCCAAAGTACATGGTTGTTCCTCAGACTTGGACCCAAGCTACCAGAAAGCAAGGACCACAGACTTCTGTTTGGTTTCTTATGAGGAGGGCTGGGGATTTTCATTTGAACTTGTATTCCCATTTGTCGTGCTGATGCCGCCTACTGAGCTATCTGCACTTTGAGAACCACTGAAACTCTTCCTTCAATTTCAGCTTCTTGCATAGCTCATGTTTTTCCTGTATAATCTATCATCATTGTTCCAGTTTTGAAGTGCTGTCTGTGGAGGCTTGAAACATTCGCTTGCTGGGGTCATTCCTTTTGATCAAATGTTAGCAGTGGGTCATTTATTTTTATGGGTTATTGTTATTGTTTCACAGTATGCGATATAATCTGTTCTTAAATCCTAGAGTAGGTACTTCCCCAAACATCAGTTGGCTTAATAAATAAATTTGTTCCCTCAGTAGTGACAGGTTAGTTTGAATAAATGAAGTCGATGGAGCCTTTTGTCTCCTGCCTTCTCTCAAACTTCTTACAGTAAAGGAAATTACAGGCAAAGTTCTGTCAAAGTCTTCCATTTAGGCAGTTACACACTCTGCTGCACGTCCTGTTCTAATGCACATCCTGTTTTCATAAGTGTGGTGACATCAACTGTCTTTGTGGGTGCCTGACAAGGCTGAAGGGCTGATCCAAACCCACTCAATCATGTGACAGAATTTTCCATAAGAGCAGCCATAAAGCCACAGCTCTAAGAGTACCTGACCTTGGGCTCTTAGATCACTCTACTCTGTTGATGTAGGGGCAAAGACCCCTCAGGATTCCTGTCCCCCCGCCACATCTCCAGAACATCACTTACTCAGCCTTATTCCTATGGCTTCTGAGATGAATCGATACATTCCCTTGGTCCAAGATATTTTTAATTTTTGAGAAAGGCCTCAAATTTGGTATGCCATTTAGGATGATCTTCAACTTCCACCTTGTAAGTGGTGGGATTATAGGCATACGCCACTATACTTGCTTTTCACATATGGTTTTGGGGCTTGAATTCAGGGCTCCGTGCATGATCGATAAGCACTCTGCTAACGGAGCTCTACTTCCAGACCTCTCATAGCCAGGCTTTCTAATAGATGGATTATTGATGAGGATTCTTCAACCCCCACCCCCCTCATGGCACAAGTCTTCCTGTGTGCCTCCGGGATTAGGGCATATCACAGAGTAAATGGCTGATCTGGGCTGTAGAGGAGTCCCGGTAATTACTACACATGTTGATGGCACTCTGTTGACTGAATCCTATTCACTGCACATGGGACAGACCCAAGGTGCATAAAATTAGTGTCCGTGCATTTACTCCCTCACTATTAAAAACCTAACATATGGTCTATTAGGCTAAATCTCAGGAATTCTGAGTTCTAGTCTCAGCTGGTCACTAATTTCCTCTAGGCAAATTTTGTGATAGCTTCAGACCTTAGTTTATTCATGAACAAAAGGCCTGAATTGATCAGTGCTGAAACTAACCGCAGTTCCTAAAGTGTTATAGAGAGAATATGTTCCAGACAGGCTGAGCTGGATAGTGAGACCTGTCTCAAAAATAAAAATAAAAATAAAATAAAAGATAAAGACAAAATAAGAAAGAAAAAAAAGTAAAGCAAAATGCCTGCAGGTGGAACTAACATAACATACCAAGGTGAAACCCCAATTTACCTTAAGGAAGGCGTGGGCAGAAAGTCCACCTCAGAGTATGCTAGCATTGGCTGGCTGGCAGGAAGCAGTAATACAAGAGAGAAAGGGGTGACACACGCTCCACCCATCTTTGCTTAAATTTTCAGAATAGACATAATTTTGAATATATTTCTATGAAAAGACACATAGGTCTGGCATTTTTAATGTGGCCCCAGTCAAAGCCAAGGGGCTATCACAGGAATAACTATGATGCCCTTTAAGGAATCAAAGTGGACTTGGGTAGAATCTGGACGACAGATGACCAAAGGCAACTCAAGCAGTGCCTTATTTACTGTCCTATTGTTGTGATGAAGCACCATGTCCAAGGCAACTTATAAAATAAGGCATTTCACTAGATAGCTGCTTACAGTTTCAGAGGGTTAGTCCATTACTGGCATGGCAGGAAGCTTGGTGCCATGCAGGCTGGTAGGCAAACAGGCAGGAGGAGACATGGTGCTGGAGAAGTAGTTGAGAGCCCATATCTGGATCTACAAGTTGCAGGCAAAGAGAGAGAAGACCAGACCTGGTGTTGGCTTAGGAAATCTCAAAGCCCAGCCCCAGTGATACACCTCCTTCAAGGCCACACCTCCTAATTCTTCCCAAACTAGTTAGTTCCACTAACTGGGGACCAAATATTCCAATATGAGCCTAGTGGCTCATTCTTATTCAGACCACCACATTCCTTACTGAATTTGAGGGCCAAGAAAGCAAACCAAAGGCCACTAATTTAGGGAAGTGTGCCAGCTACAGGTCCCAGCTCAATGGAAGAAAAGGCGCAATCCTCCCACAGCCCATGTCACCCCTGATGCTACTCCCCTTTGTTTTTGGGATAGGGACTCCATAGTCCATACAGCCTGAAAGACACTGCATGAAACAAGCTGGCTGGAACTTGCAGTGCTCTTTCTGCCTTAGCTTATAAAGTGCTGAGATTACAAGTGTGAGCCAGCAGGCCTGGTTCTCGTGGCCCTTTTGAAGCATAGCTATAAGACACCTGCCTACATTTCTAAAGTGAAAGCTGGAGATAATCTAACCTATGCGCGCATGTGCGCGCGCGCGCGCGCGCGCGCACACACACACACACACACACACACACACACACACACACACACACACAGAGGTATATAGACTTTTGAAAGGCTGTGATATTGAGAAGTTGAAGCCACCGGTTGGAGACAAACACATGGACTTGGAAAGTGACTATAAACAGAGAAACAATGTGGCTCTAACAGCTGTGAGTGTAGCCTGACCTGGATGTTAGTTCGGTGACTCAAATACCACTTGAAGCCTGCTGTTGGTTACAGGATCTTTCTACGCTGGTAGCTAATACCTGGAAAATCCCAGAACAAAGCATATTATTGACATCATTCTCCCTCTCTTCACTTAGTAAGCACTTTTGTATTCCCAGCAAATCCCGGGTGCCTCATGAAAGTTTTCACCCCGTGAATGGCCAAAGGAAAGGCTTTTCAAACTGTGTGAGAAGGATGAATAGGGTGAGTAGGTCGATTGCTTCTGGCTATGCAAGCATGAGGACCAGTGTTCTGACCCATAGTTCCCATGTAAAAGTCTCATGTAGCAGCATGCATCTATGATACTGGGGGTGGGGAGAGTTGGAAAGAGAAGACTCCTAAAGCTATCTGGCCAGACAGTCTAGCCAATCAGTGAGCTCCAGGTTCAGGGAGAGACCCTGTCTCAAAGAAACAAGATAGAGAGCAATTAAGGAAGATACCTCCACATCCATAGACCTCTGGCCTACATAGGCACGCACAGGTAAGAGTAAGTGTGTACATATGAACATGTATACACACACACAGGAAGAGGGGGTTTTGAGAGAAGGGCTTTTACTGCCCAATCTGGCTGACCCTGTCCAGTGAAGCCAAGTGTCTCAACACTATGCCTGCCAGCCTCCTCTCTTCATCAACAGAAGTGGCTTTTGGGACAGCATGGCCTCCCACTAAGAAGCCCTATATAGGAACAGAGTTAATCCTTAACTCTGCCAAGTGTCCAACTGATTCATTCCCAAAGCACATCTGAGAAACAGAGGTTTCCACCAAAAGCACCAAGAGCCCCAAAGATCTCCATATTTATATGTAGTAACAAAATTCTAGTGTAAGGCACATTAAGGGCCAAGCATTAGACTTAACAGATGGTAACCCATGCAAGGGTCATGAAAGCTCTAGGAGATGAACACTGTTGTTGCATTGTTTAAAGACAAGGAAATGGAAGCTCAGAAAGGTTAAGCAACCTGCCCAAGGTCATGTAGCTAGTAAGAGGTTGAGCCAAGAATTGAGACCAGGTGGACTAGTTCCAGAGTTTAGCTACTAGACTGCCTCTTCGTGGGCCTGTTTCTAGGTTTCCAAAGATTAATTCTCCTTGGGAATAAGCCCAGAAAATTGTTGAGAAAGTAACTTCAGGCCAGAGGAATCAGCCATGGTTTGCATGATAGGAAAACAAGACCAGAATGAGAAAGGCATGCAATATTATGTAATCTATGCATGATGGGAATAGATCTTAGTTCCTTGACCTTAGATTTCCCAGACTCCAGTGCTGTGAGGAATAAATATCTCTTGTGTTAACCAGCATGGCCTGGGACCACCAGTCCCTTTCCTTTCCTAACACAACTTAAGTGGGTTACATATATAATTGTACATATAATAATTTATAAATTTGCCACCATTCCTCTTGCCTGCCAGATCCCAAGGAGGATCCACAGGAGGATGAGGACACTGTCATTTAGCCATTGTTCTCTGTTCCTTAAGAGGCTAGTTCGCAAGGAATGGCTCAACAGTATTGCTCAGTGAATGAAGGTGCCTTAGGGTTTCTGTTGCTGTGATAAACACCATAATCAAAACAACATGAGGACGAAAGGGTCTATCATCCAGAAATTCAGGTCAGGAACTGAAGCAAACACCATAGGCGAGCACTGCTCCTCATGGCTTGCTCAGCCTGCCTTCTTATAGCACTCCAAGGCCACCTACCCAGAAGTAGCAACACCCATAATGGGATAGACCCTCCCACATCAATCATCAATCAAGAAAATGCCCCACTGGCTTGCTAACAGGTTGATCTGGTGGGAGTATTTTCTCAGTTGAGGTTTTCTCTGCCCGAATGATTTGGGCTTGTGTCAAGTGACATAAAAATAGCTAGGATATAGCCAGGTGATGGTGACATATGCCTTTAATCCCAGCACTTGAAAGGCAGAGGCAGGTGACTATCTGAGTTTCAGACCAGCCTGGTCTGTACAGCAAGTTCCAGGAAGGCCAGGGTTACAAAGAAAAACCCTGTCTCGAGGGAGAAAAAAGCTAGCACAGAAGGAATGTTAGGCAGTGGTGCTATGAAAAATTTAAACTTAACTAGAGATAATAGCTTAATCATTGGTGTCTGATGTGTGCACCACTGGTTCTGTAAATGAAAACATTCATACGCATACACAGTCACTGGCTGCTACATATCTACCACTGTATGTAACAGCCACCATTACCCTGTTGCTTCTGTTTACTGGAGTATTTTAAAGCTCCTTCCAGATACCTTACACCATCAAAAACATCTTCACTATGTGGGGATTGTGTATGGCTTACTGGTAGATCACATGTCAAACAGGCAGCAGGCATGAGGTCCTAGGTTCTAGATCCCAGCACCACAAGAAAAACACAAAACACAAAAGCCACCACTCTAGTGTGTTTCTATAAAAGGTAAGGGCTCTTTTGAAAATCACTTTAAAAGCACTTTTACATGGCTTAAAGTCTTTAATACCTTTAAACATCCAGTCAGTGTTTGCCCAATGTAGCTGATAAACATCTACTTACTTTGAGATATCCAAGCAAGAATGACACATCCATTGTATGTGGTTAATAAATTCCCCTTTAACATCTGACCATTCCCTGTTTGTGTAATATTGTCCATTGTTTAGGTCCTCTTTCATTTACCATGTCTTACATCATTTTCATTCAAAGGACGTTTTATATTCTTTCATTATTTTTTACTTTTAATTAAAATGTAATCACATCATTTCCCCCTTTCCTCTTCTTCCCCCAACCACTCTCACAGCCTGGACTCCTCAAATGCATGACCTCTTTTTCTTGATTATTGTTTCATATACCTATATATTTATGGATAAATACATAAATACCACCCGCTGAGCCAATCTAGTGTTGCTCTTTATATCCCACTTCCTGTGGGATACAGTTCAGACCACTCAACTTTGATTTCTTGGAGTTTGTGTTTATGACTCTTACTTTATGCTGAAAATCATAGTTCCTAAGGGCAATATTTGCTTACCTTCACTAGCTGAAGATGAGCTTAAACGTCTTCTCAGCTTCCTGCCTCCAACTCCTAAGTTCTGGAATTGTAGACTTGAACCATCGTGATGGTTATATATTTCTGGGAATTGAACCCAGGGCTTCTTTTAGATTTATTTATGTACATCATGTGTGTGAGTACACTGTAGCTGTCTTCAGACACACCAGAAGAGGGCATCAGATCTCATTACAGATGGTTGTGAGCCACCATGTGGTTCCTGGGATTGGAACTCAGGACCTCTAGAAGAGCAGTCAGTGCTCTTAACCTCTAAGCCATCTCTCCAGCCCAATCCCAAAGCTTCTTGTACCACAGGCAACCTCTGTACTACCAAGGCACTATATCCCCAGCTCCTAATAACATTAAAATAATTGTATCCACTTTTCGTGTGTTTGTGTGTGCGCATGCGCATTTGAGTGCTTATCTGTATGTAGTTTCGTATAATAACAGTGATGGGCCTGGGGTGGCTTTAGATTCAATCACCAGCTCCAATAATAATCAAATGGGATCCCACTCCTAGGCAAAGAACTACTGACAACTAATGGTTTCTGAGAAAGAGACAGAAAACTAGGAATGGGCCCCCTAATACAAATACAAAGTGGTCATCCTAATATCATACACACACAGCCACATTAAATGGACTCATCAGGTTGTATTTCTATTTTTACATATATTTAACAATAATAATAAAAATGATGCCATAAGTTGGAGAGAGGAGCTATGAGAAAGGTTGGGGAAGACAGATAAGAAGGGAAATGATCTAAGTGTGTTTTAATGTATAAAGTTTTCAATTAAAACATAATTACGGAAGCCAGCATGGTCTACATAGAATTCCAGGATAGCTAGGGCTACACAGTAAGGCCCTGTCTCAATAACAACAATTAATATTTTCCCCCAGAGGATATAGCCCACTGAGCAGGCATAGCCACTTTCCCCTGGTATTAAGTAACTTGAAATCTTTCTTTGTGGGTTATGCCAGCAACTTGATATAAGGTTATGTTGCAGGGCTGGAGAGAGGGCTCGGACGTTAAGAGCATGGTCTGCTCTTCCAGGGGTCCTGAGTTCAATTTCCAGCAACCACATGGTGGCTCATAACCATCTATAGTGGGATCTGATGCCCTCTTCTGGCATGCAGACATACATGCAGGCAGAACTCTGTATACATAATAAAAAGATTAGTCTTTAAAAAGATTATATTGGTTTGTTGCATTTTATTGTGTGCTATGGCTATGCAAAACCTCCATATAGCTCTGCTATCATAAATGCCTCTAGACATAATCCTTCCACCAGCACGGTGCCAGCACATCCAAGACAGTTTTGACGGCTGACTTCTATAGTTTTGATTGTTGTTTTCTCCTGGGGGACAAGTGGCAGGAAGGAAACCAAAAGCATGTTAAGGACTATGCAATGCAGAAAAAGTTGTGAGTGAATGTTTCTTGTTGACATGGATGTAGCCATATTTTAGGAGCACACTGCCTCAGACCCCTGTATGTAGCAAAACCTTCCCAGATTTGGCTCAGAGGGGATGACAAAGCTTGTCTTTGGTGGGAATGCAAATGTTGACAGTTGTTGACCACAGCTTCCTCCTGAATGGCCATAGCCTGAGACTGCTCCCCCAAGAGACCTCCTACCAAGATGAGTTAAACCTATACCCTTATTCCTCTGTATCCCATAAGCCCTACTCCGTATTCACCCGTGTACACTATACTGACTGTCTTGATTCAGATGTAGAAAATAATCACACCAGGATTCCAGGTTGCAGCTGCACTTGGTGACTGCCCTCCATGCGAATGGGAACAGCCTATGGGATCCCAGCTTTTCTGTGTATCTGTCGTTCCTTCATTCCCTCCTCAGCCCAGGTAGGCCAACCCCTGAAGCTGTGCATGCAGAGCATGGCGAACGCCCTTGACTTGCTTAAAGTTCAGCTTGCTTAAGAACTTTCAGGAGATTTGCAAAGGAAAAGTGAAAAGCCAAAATATACAGTATCTCTAAATGTCCAGAGAAACCTACCATAACCCGGTGGGTGCTGAGGGAGGGATGAGAAGACAAAGTCCAATTTCTTCCAAGGTGAAAGAGCCTTCCTTTCTCAAGACTTTCTCTTCCTTAGGTCTCTGCCTTGGGAAATCCTTTCTTCCTCTCTCTGACCTCCCTTATATGGACCAGCCCTCTTCGTGTATGCTTTAGCACATACAGTATAATTGTAGCACATAGTTAACCACCACAGTTACAATTTGTCCCCACTTGCTACAGAGTCGCAAAGTATCTCTCACTTTCAATTTCTGTACCTGTATGCTTGTGTGTGTGTGTGTGTGTGTGTGTGTGTGTGTGTGTGTGTGTGTGAAAGGACAAATTACTGGAGTCAGTTCTTTTTTTTCCACATGTGGGTCCTAGTGATCGAATCTATGCCCTCACACATGGCGGCAAGTGTCTTTATCTGTTGAGCCATCTTGATCGCCTTAGCTTTGTAAGGTTTTACAAAGAAAAGGATGTAACAAAAATATTCTAGCTATGAAAACACTGGTTCCCTTGTTTCCCCATGGCAGTTTCTTCAAGGCATTAACTTTTGTAATGATAAATTTCTTATTGGAAGATATTAATGAAAAAGTCTTGTTTCTCATTTTTTTCTGCCATGTTTTAGCTTCTATTGATTCTTTCTGTCTACAACGGTGACTGTGTCTTTCGAGGTGGTGATTGCCACCCAGTCTGTGTATATTTGTGTGTGCACATGTATGTGGAGGTCAAAGGGTAATGTCAGGTGTCTTCCTCGGTTACTCTTCATTGAATATTTTTGAGGCAGGCTCTCTTACTTATTCTGGTGATTACTTCAGCTCGACTGATTGCCAAGCAAGCGCCAAGGAGCCTGCCTCTCCAGCCCCGATGGCTGGCCCTATTGTTTTCAGCATTCCTTTACAATAAAAAATTGAAATTCCATTGTAAGGAAATGTTGCTCCTTTCTCTTATTCAGTTATGTATTTGTGAAGGATTTCTGGCTATTTCTTTCCTGTGGGTTATAACGTATCACTACAGCACTCGTTTCATCCTTCATCCTCTGTGGATGACAGAACAGCACAGAGCAGGTGACCAAGCTGCAGTTCCAGGGAGAGGTAACAAATCAGCGGAAGCATATGATGGACCTTGTAAAACCATTCGGGCACTTTCTCCTTCCATGGTGCACGGACCATGGAGATCATCTAATATTTGTATTAGAGTACTTTTTATCCGGGGTTCCCAAGTGACCTCATAGAAATGCTACCTGGCCAATCCACGCTGGACATTTGAGTGGAAAAGTCAAATGTCCTCTGTTTCTCTGATCCAGTGATTCTTTGAAGTTAACTGGTCAAGGCAACATAAACACTTGCACTGTGGCTAACACAGTCCAACCTGAGAAATCATTATTTGCACATTTCCCTTGTTCTCATAAAGTCTTGTGTCCTAATCTTTTTTTTAAAGATTTATTCATTTATTATATATAAGTACACTGTAGCTGTCTTCAGACACACCAGAAGAGGGCATCGGGTCTCCTTACAGATGGTTGTGAGCCACCATGTGGTTGCTGGGATTTGAACTCAGGACCTCTGGAAGAGCAGTCGGGTGCTCTTAACCGCTGAGCCATCTCTCCAGCCCCCTTGTGTCCTAATCTTTATAGTGTTTGGGTAAC
This sequence comes from Rattus norvegicus, assembly GCF_021556685.1. Lineage (NCBI taxonomy): Eukaryota > Metazoa > Chordata > Mammalia > Rodentia > Muridae > Rattus > Rattus norvegicus. The sequence goes on from NC_141554.1 coordinate 42,316,939, forward strand.
AACAACATGGGGGATACAGGATTCTGCCTTTTCCCAAACATAAAGGACAGATGAACTACTTGTCTATAACTGAGTCCTTCATGAAAAGAAGCAAGCTAACGGAAAATCAAAGAATAAGCGATAAAGCTGAACTCTTGGATGTCTATGGTCAACTCTTAATATTTGCTTTTATTTACTTATTTTTCTTTTTGGAGACAGTCTCGCTAAGTATTCCAAGCTTGTCTTGAACTAAATAGCCAGCCTGGCCTCTAACTCAACTCTGGCTATCATCTTACCTCAGACTCCCTAGAGAAGGAATGACCGGCATGTGCCACCACACCCAGCAACATTCAACATTTAACTGTTAAATCTATTTTTGTTATTCTCACCCAAGTCAACCAGGGCAACATTTTGCAAGGGTCATGTAATTTTTTTTTTAAAGACAAATTAGTGGCAGGGCCATTTCTAGAAACCAGATGGTCTGTCTTTCTGGCCCTGGCACCACGGCTTTTCTGTATACTGGAATAAGGCTGCCAAGGCTGTACCACCCGCCCAACTGGGCAAACAGCAGGACCTGCCTTCACCCCTTCTTCGCTGATCTGTGGTACTGAGTGTAAGAGGAAAGAGAGGCCTCCTGGGGGGGACCCCCCCCCACTTTCCCACGCAGGCGCCCTAGGACTCCCGCCTCCTCACCCCAAAGCCACAGCCCCACCTCATCTTTAGTTAATTAATGGGCGGACTCATGTTCCTCAGATGGGTGTAGCCATCGCGGGCAATCATTCTGGTTGGTCTACAGACTGGCGCGGCGTGTGATGCCGTTCCGACTCCGTCACTGCGTTTAGGGCGTGGCTTCGACTCCGGGCGCCTCAAGGAGACTTGGGGTCGCCCGAATCACTCCTTTTGAGTGCCTGGGTGCCGCGGCTGCCGCGTCAGTCTGCTGCGCTCCATGAGGAAGATGCTTGCCGCTGTGTCCCGCGTGTTGGCAGGCGCTGCGCAGAAGCCGGTGAGGTCGCCTGATCCTGGGAGGCCGGGGTGGGGCTGGAGCCCGCTTGAGGCGGGGCAGGAAGAGGGCGGGCCGGGGCCCCCCTCTGGAGCGCAGAGCTAGGTGCTGGAGGCGAGCTAAGGAGCTCAGGAGGGCTTTCCCCGCGGTACGCGTCGCCACTGGCCCGGGTTGGAGCGGCTTGAGAACCGGCCCGGTCCATTGCCTCCCCCAATCCCCGCTGGCGGAGCTTCACGTCGGCTCCCCAGCAGCGCCCCACAACTGCCCGTTGCTTACGGGGCACTGAGAGGCGGAGCTTGGGTTCGCTCCAACCTCTCGACTCGGATGACTTCCACTCTCCATCATGTCATTGCTCTTGGCTAAGAGGCCACGTAAGACGAAATAAAGAGCTCCCAGTCCCGGGAGTCGGAGGTTTCGTGCGTACTCCGACTTCATCGTTTACTAGTCTTGAGTCTGCCAAGTACAGTCAAGAGGTAAAGAGACTAAAAAAAAAAAAAGTCCCAGGGCCCAGTTTCCTCGTCTCTATAATGGAGATACCGAGGACGCCGCCTTATGGGGTTGAGTTGGCCAGCGGCCCGTATGCCAGCCCTTTTGCCTGGCACCCGGCAAGTCCGGGCGTCCAGCTGGGTGAGCATTTGTAGATCACCTGTGTTCTGTTCTGAGGAAGGTTCAGAGGGGTCAGGTTCACGGAAAACAAACTTCCTCCACTCCCTGCTCGTCCGAACTTTTTCTTGGCAGTCAATTTTCGAGCAATCGAGCATAACCCAGAGGAAGCCGCCTTTACTCCTTAAACACACAGAGGCTTAGAGTTCAAAGTAGCAAAAGAAAACAGCAATGGTTTTCGGAGGGTTGAGATCGGAGGTTAAGAGTTATGGCCCGGCTTTAAGGCTGTCTAATACCTAAGCTTTTAGCATTTTGACCTCTAGCCATACAGAGGCTGCTTTCTCTTGGTGTAACTGCCCTCTCAGGCTTTGACTTGTAGTTCTGGTTTTATTGATTTCTTCAGGATTCGATGCAATTCTGCTTAGTTTGGGGAGGTTGTGGAAAGGTCGGAAGTGTGCTTCTCTAGGAATTCCATTAAGTAATGGAAAAACACCGCTTGATTGAGTAAATGCCGTATTCGTGTTTGAATCTGGACGGGCAGCAAAGCACGATTCTTAACATGTCTTTGTATATGGCTATGTCATAACCAACATTTATTGAACGCTTAGTATGTGCCCCGAATTTGGCCAGGGTCTTCACAAGTGTTAAAACTGCATCATCACCTTTCAATTGGTTTGAACAATTTTCTTGTTTGCAGAAATTGTTAGTTGAAGGGAAATTGGTTTATAGCTTGGGGACTGGACATGAAGTAAAATTGAAAACTAAAAGCAGCTTTGTTCCCCTCCGTGGAAAGGAAAAAAAAACCAGCTCTTACTAGAATCAAAGTTTCTACAAGTTGAATTAGAATCTGAAATCAAACACCTTCTGCTTTGAAGACATGTGCTCCCCTTTTGGAGTATAGAGGGTATTAAGAAGCTAGGAACACCCTTAACTCTTAAGGTGGACACTAGAAGCTAATCTTAGATGCTTCGTTGCTTTGTCTGAAAGTCGTGTATCATTTGATTTATATTCACTTTACGGCAGGAAAAAAAGATTCTAGAGTCAAACTCATACCATAGGAGGTATTCGGTTATTTTTCTCACTTCTTATTGTGGTCTAACATCTTTTTAATTTAAAGAAAAAAATTTTTTTGAGACAAGATCTTTCACTTTGTATCTCTGGCTGGCCTGGGACTCAGATCTTGCCTTCTCTACCTCCCAAGTGCTTGCCTTAAAATCTTGTGTGGCATGCTAAAGCGGAATAGAAGTAGGTTGCTTTTGTCTTTGTCTCTGTGTCTCTGTCTCACTGGGTAGCTCCGGCAGGCTTGGGACTCTGCGGTGTTGGGAGTAGGCTGGTTTCTACTCGGAGATCCGTACATTGCCTGGAGTGCTGGGATCAAAGGAATGCAGCGCCACGCCTGGCTGCTAGTTTTCTTTGTAACTATAGTCATTGTTACCTGGTAATTAAGGAGCCATTCTCGAAGCCTTTCCGAATGTTTCGAACTTAAGTTTCACCTTTAATCTCAAGAGTAGACTGAGTATCTATCATTTGCAATTCTAAGTAATTGCAGATTTCTTTATTTCTGCCTGAGTAACACAAAATAGCTCAAGAGTTTGTTTTTCTTGTTATACTTGTGAAAAGACTTTAGAATTTAAGTCTTGCAAAAAATACTTGCAAATTAGCACTGCTTACAAGTGAGCAGTGGCCAGCCAGTCTTGTGTAATGAGAGCTGTGGTAGCCCAGGGGATACTCGGAGGGGGGATGGGGTTAGACACTTGCTCTTTGATGACTGCAGTGATCTGCCTAAAGTTAATCCCCTTATCTTCCTCTGAGGCCTCGGTGTGCTTTGTACCTTTCCGGCCTTTTATTCTGTTAGTTGTTTTTGCCCTTAAAAATTAGGGAAACATGGAGATTTCCCTCAGGCTAAAAGGTTGCCTGGGTGTCTTCACACTTTTGGAAGTGAGACTTTGAAATGGTTTACAAAAGTGCTTTCCTTTTAACCGAAGGTTGAAAGCTTTCAGAGTCTGTAAGACGAAACCATGATTAAATTTTTTTCTTTTGCCTTTTCACTATCCCCTGTATTTGTTAGGCTTTCTTTTGTGAGATTTTTACTACTGATTTTTTTTGTCTGCATATTATTAGGCAAGGTTTTTAATTCATGTTGGTACATTCTGAGACTTCTTTACTTTTACTTTTACTCCGTCACTTGAATAATTCTGTATTTAGACTTAGAAATTTCCATTTTCTTGAATAGATTGTTGAAAATCCTCACGACAGGAATTTCCTCAGGGGCTGAAATGTAGCTCAGAGGGAGAGCATGTTGTGCAGTTAGCAATGTGAAGTCCTGTGTTCAGTTCCCAGCAACCCCCGCTCCCAAGAAAAGAAAACCGGACCGGAATCCCATTTAAAGTTAATTCTTGTTACTTGGTTTTCTGAGAGATGGTTTCCTTGTGTAGCCTGGCTGTCCTCAAACCCACCCCACCCCCACCCTTTCTGCTACCACTCTGGTGATAGGGAGCCATCACATCATGAGCTCTATAAGCTTACCTTTGAGAAAGAACTTAACCTTTTTTCTCCTACTAATGCCTGGTTAGTTTGATCTCTGCTGTAGATTGTTCCCTAAATTAGTTTCTGTAGTTGTACCTAAAAATTGTATTTTGCAATACAACAGTTCTGGCTCTGAAAAATAATCTTAACTGGTGAAAATAGCACAAACATGGATATGTTTACACATTGTCTGTTCCTCTGATTTAACCGCAGCATCCGTTACTAGTATTTCGATTTTCCCTTGGGTAAGTGTGCCCTTGTCTTTGTGACTTTGTCAGATGGTAGTATAGTAGTTACCAAAGTGTGCCCCTTCCCACTTTGTGTCTTTGACTTTGCAAATTTTCCTATTTTCTGTTACCGGTGGTCTGAAGATACTCAATGGAAAATTCCAGAAAGAAACAATTCATGAGTGTTACCCTGTGTGCTGACTAGAATGATGAAGTCTTGCACTCCAGGTTAGGATATAATCGTCCCTTCTGTCAGGTATCCGCTCTGTATTCTCAGCTCCCCAGTTGTACAGCCCCGAGAGCCAGCTTTGATGATCATCAGGTCAGCTACCTTGGAATCACAGTGCTCGAACACAGCACTGAGTATTTGAGGGGGTTTCCGGCTTCTACTGAGGGTCTAAGACTATCTGCTGGCATCCGTAAGTGGAAGGTGCTGCATGCCGCTCATTCCAGCCTTGGGAGGAGGAGGCAATGGAAGGAGCACAAGAGATATCAGTAGACCAGACACTCCCTCCTGTTGGCTCCTGCACTTGGAGGTATATGGGGCAGGCTGAGCTTAACCCTCAGTAAGGTCAAACCCAGAGCTACAAAATGTGTTAAGTATTAAACATTTTTTAATGGGATCTAGTAAATATGTTTCAATTCTCCAGGAAAAGAAACTCTGCTAGTTTACCTGCAAGTATGTGCAAATGTGGCAGGAAGTGGCTAAAGTGAATAATTCTTTCGTGTCCTAAGTGAACCTTAGCCACCACATAGAATGTTGTTCAAAGGTTTATTAAGTTGTGAATGTAGAAAGGAGCCGCTAACTGTAAGCAGTGACAGCCACTGAAACATCAAGAAGGGAACACTGTTTTGAGAAACCTTTCTTCCCTTCTGGGGCTTAGAGAAACCTCAAGATTTAGGCTGTTCCGGTTGTAGAATGGTTGGCCCAAGTCCACTTTTAACCAGCATTATTAACATGGTGTTTCTCATTCAGGTATTTATCTCATACTTTGAGTAGGTTTTTTTTCCCTTTATGAGTGTGTATCATAGAAAAGCAGTTTGCTTTAGATGGGGATTAATGGATAGTTTTATTCCAAGTACTTTGCAAAGGGACCTTTCCAAAGCCCACGTGTGTTTTCTCAAGTTTGGCTGGTAGTTAATTATTTTCACTGTGATTTCTTTGAAAACAAAGCAGGAGTGTTTAGTGTTTGCCACTCTCCCTTTTGCCTTCAGATAATGATATGGCTGTGTTTTAAACCCATGCTGTCGGCATGGGTTCATGATTGTAATGACTTGCTCTTGACAGTAAAAAACAAAAATAGTGACTTGATTTGCACGTTTTTGTTTTCTAGGCAAGCAGAGTGCTGGTAGCTTCCCGTAATTTCGCAAATGATGCTACATTTGAGATTAAGGTAAGAGGTGTTGTGCTTTATTGGTTACTAGTTTTTGAACACACGTAGCTCAATGCAGTTTCACCTTCAAGGAGGAGGATTTTGATATTGGTGCTTTGAGGGTGCGGTCACTTTTCTTGCAGATATTTCCAGAACCAAAAGTTCGGAGAAATTGAGCAACTACCATAGTTGCTAGTAGTTTAAGGGAGATAGGCTTTAAAAATGTACTCTGGTTATGGTGTCCAACTCTTGAAATTCTGACATGTTGTCATCTACAAGTGTGTTGGGTTGCCCCCCCCCCCATAGCTGTCCCGGCACATGGCCCTTCTTGAGGCAAAGGTTGGATACAGGCGTGGTATGGGGTGTGCTTCAGTGAAACATTAATGACCGTACATTTAGGGACTTGGAAGCATTTTGAACCACTGTTCTTATTTCACTTTATTTTATCCCAAGGTCTCGTGGAGCCTTAGTCCCAAACTATGTAGCAAAGGGATAACCTTGAACTCTTGATCCTGTAGTCACCTTTCAAGTGATAAGATCATAAGGTGTATGCTATCACACATTATCCTTCCTTCCCCTTTCCTCCCTTCCTCCCTTCCTTCCCTCCCTTCTTGGGTTTTTCAAGATAAGGTTTCTCTGTGTAGCCCTAGCTATCCTGGAACTCCATAGACTAGGCTGGCCTCGAACTCATAAGGCCACCTGCCTCTGCTTCCAGAGTGCTTGAAGCACTTCCGAGGCCTGCATGTCTTTGCTGTTGTTTAAGTCGTCTGCTGGTAGAGTTGGAGCTGAGAACGAGTCAGCAGTATCTGTGGGGTAGTAACTGAAGGGTGACCATCTTACTCCACTTCAGAAATGTGACCTTCATCGTCTAGAAGAGGGCCCTCCAGTCACCACAGTGCTCACCAGAGAGGATGGGCTCAAGTACTACAGGATGATGCAGACCGTGCGCCGGATGGAGCTCAAGGCGGATCAGCTGTATAAGCAGAAAATTATTCGTGGTTTCTGTCACTTGTGTGATGGTCAGGTAAGTGACAGATTTGTTATTACCGCCATGTTATTCAAGGTTGCTTCCTTCTCTCCCCCCCTTATCTCTTTCTTTTGCTTCTCTTTCATCCTATCCTTTTAACATTTAAAAAACAATTATTTACTTGTTTTTTACTTGTGTGAGGTACACGTGTGCCACCCTGTGTGTATGTGTGGTGACGGGTGCGTCAGTGGGCATATGGAAACAGAACTAAGGCTTCTTTGGTTTTCATTACATTCTATCTACTAGTGGGTTATTTTTAAAACTCTGTCCACGCTAAAGGAAACAGCACATTCGTGGATTGGTTCTGGTTTCTGGTTTGGACCTTACCGTCTACTTTGTATTTTGGGTTACTAGTAGCAGGATTTACTACCTCTATGGCTTTTTTTTTAATTTGATTCTAATAAAAACTTTTTATTCAAAAGTGAAAATGGCATCGTTTCCTGGTTCTTCCTTTATTACAGGAAGCCTGCTGTGTGGGCCTGGAGGCTGGCATAAACCCCACGGACCATCTCATCACTGCCTATCGAGCCCATGGCTTCACCTTCACTCGGGGCCTGCCTGTCCGAGCAATTCTTGCAGAATTAACAGGTTTGTTGACAGAGAGGAGATAGTGAGGGGAGAGGAGGACTCCGGTATGCTCCCACTAAGTTGCTAAGCATTGTGAGTGGTAAAGAAAAAATTGAAACAAGGTTTCTGGTTTGGCATTTTGTACCATTTTGTTTGCATTCTTTGAGGGAAACCATTTATGAGGCTATCTGACCCGTTAGGTGAAATTGAAAAATCGTAGCCCTGCACAGTGCAAATGTGTGGTGGCACTAAAAATGCCAGCAGAAGTGTAGTAGAGACAGTAAATTGGTGAAGTGCTTTTGTAATATGCTGACAGATTCTAGAAAGCTATTTCATATTCCTCTTTCTTGTGACATTTTTGAGTCCTATTATTATTTAGTCTACTAGTGTAGAAGTCAGGTCTGTTTTATTCCCTCCAAAGCCAATGTCAGAACTACGTGCTAATATTGAGAGTGGGTGATTAGAAAGGAGGTTTAGTCTAACGTTCCTTATCAGACAGGGACACAATGGAGTATGTTTTCCTGAAGGGTCAAGACAATTGGATTCTGCATGGCTGTTTTTTCACACATGGGTATGTGCTGCCTTTTCTAGGACGAAGAGGAGGCTGTGCTAAGGGGAAAGGCGGATCAATGCACATGTACGCCAAGAACTTCTATGGCGGCAACGGTATCGTTGGAGCTCAGGTATCAGTGCAAAGATTCGGGAGTTTGGTTTGTCTTTAAACACTTAATCTTCCCGATTCATTCATTAATAGGAGGATTTGGGTAGTGGTTTAAATAAAGTTGGTTCTTTTGCTGTTTCATGAGTAAGAGCCTATAGCAGTGAAGCCATCCCTTCACCTCACTATAGTTCAGTAAAATCAATCGCTCCTCACCTCACTCTCTGACCTGCTCCTAGATAATGCTAACACTGAGGCCCAACTCAAGAAAGGGTCTATTAGACTGACAGCCTAATCAAAATGAAAGCCTTACTTTCATTAAGGAGTCCTCATTCTTATCCATGAGAGGTCAAACATTAACAGCATACAATATCCAATGCAGTAGATTTTTATTGTATAGAATATACCTAGTTTCCACTTTTACCTTGTTAGGATCAGTAATTAAATCTTTGGGTGCACAAATGTTAGCTCTTGTTGAAACAATATAGTAGTTATGCTTTCTTCTTGAAAATAACCTGGTAGGTGAACACTGACAGGGTTGGGAATGGAGAGGTACAGTACTAGTTTAGCTCCCAGAGTCTCTCCAGGAGTTGAAATTTAAGAGCATTATAACTGATTATTTCTACTGGGTCCTTTCCTGGTTGTTAGGTGCCCCTGGGTGCAGGAATTGCTCTGGCCTGCAAGTATAATGGCAAAGATGAGGTCTGTTTGACATTATATGGTGATGGTGCTGCTAACCAGGTAAGTGCATCTCTGAATTTCCAAGCTGTGACTAGTCATATTTGGACAGTTAAAGACATGGTATATTGTTTGTTGAAATGACACTTCATGTGACAGACTCACATTTGGTTTTATGGCCATCTGAGAGACTTTACCTCTTGATGTGGTTTACCCGAGCCTTCTAGGGGCTCATTTCTGTGAGGAAGATCCTCTCCATTAATGCTTTGCACACATGTTCTGTGCTGGGAGACTTTTAAAAACTTTTTTTAAAAATATCAATTTTTATGTGTGTGGTTGTCTTTCCTGTATGTATGTTTGTGTACTGCGTGTCTGCCTGGTGCCAATAGGTCAGAAGATTCCCCTGGAGCTGGGGTTAAAGATGGTTCTGAGCTGGAACCTGGGTCTTCTATAAGAGCAGGGTGTGCTTTGAACAGCTGTCCAGCCCCACTTGTAAATATACAGACTCTTACTCTCGCGCACTCCAGAGCAATGGCAGATTCACCTTGACTCTTGGCTTCTTGGCTCAGCTTGTCTTGGTCTCATTAAATCACCATTCTCTGGATGGCACTTAGTGAGGCATGGCCTAGACACTGAATGTCAGGTGCTGCTGGTTCACTCTGAGTATAAAAGTAATGGGTAGCTCAGTGGTTCTCCACGTTCTTTATAGTGTAGCCTGTAGACTATTAGTACACAGCCCCCCCCAAATGTATACCAGTCATACAACGTCTGCCGAATCTCCCTACCCCGGCCAGCACATGCTCCTTTCTCTCCGCACTAAAAACTTGGTTATAAAGGCTCTCTCGGCCTTTGCACAAGCTTTGTGTTAGGAATGGGAACGATCTAGAGAAGTGAGCAAACTCAACCACTGGAACATTTTATTAAATACTTTCAGGGTCAGATATTTGAAGCTTACAATATGGCAGCATTGTGGAAATTACCTTGTATTTTCATCTGTGAGAATAACCGCTATGGCATGGGCACATCTGTTGAGAGAGCAGCAGCCAGCACGGATTACTACAAAAGAGGAGATTTCATTCCTGGACTGAGGGTAAGGTCCCTTATTGTAAAGACAGGACTATAGGTACCCTATCATATAAAAGTTGAATGGGAGGGCAAGAGGTCTGGCTCAGTGGCTGAAAACTTGCCTAGCATGTGTGAGGCCCTGGATTCCATTCTCTAGTACCACAATTAAGGTGAAATAGGTTTGGACAGTTCAGTTACATTCTGCCCTCTTCCACCTTTGTTAACAGGTAGATGGAATGGATATCTTGTGTGTCCGAGAGGCAACAAAGTTTGCAGCTGCCTACTGCAGGTCTGGTAAGGTAAGACTGGAAATCTTTTCATAGGCTTTTTAAGGCTATGCGTTTATAATGACATTTATCTCAAAGTTCAACGAAGCCTCTTCAGCTAGCTGTTAGAACTATCCTGGGGCAATGAGCTCTCTAAGACAAAGTCCAATGAGGTAGCATAGTCTTGGTGGCTCACCTGGTAAACACTATTCTTGTTCCTTGGCCTCTTGTCTTCACTTTGACATCAACTTGATATTGTTTTGCTGTTTGAGTAGGTTAATCCTATGTTCCCATCTCTCCGTCAGTCATGAGCCCCTTGGATGATCAAACTTGGCATCCCTCCTATGCTACTTTAACTTAATAGGCATTCAGGTGTAACCTGTCTTGCTGCTTTGCCTGTCAGTACATGGCACAGAGCAAAAAGGCAACGGTAAGACTAGCTAAAAAGGAGGCTCAAATAGCAAAGTTTAATCCATTGTTCTAAACCCAGAAAACTTGCCCCTGTAATTTACTTTTGGTAAAATTGAGAAGGATGAAATATGGGATAAATAGGTGTTAAGAATGAACCCGTAAACTCTTGACAACTGAGTTGATACATATACGTAGGCGGATTAAGGATGTATTGAATGTCAGTGCTGGTGTCTCCATTTGAGGCCAATGATTGTTGGCACCCATTCACATAGTCTTAATCATTTATGGGTTTGTTTTAGGGGCCTATCCTGATGGAGCTACAGACTTACCGCTACCATGGACATAGTATGAGTGACCCTGGAGTCAGGTACGGTCATGAGGAATCTGAGTGTTGTTTCCACAGTGGGTGGGCAGGCTTTGGGCTACTCAAGTAAAATGGCAGAGTACGGCCCCGTACGGGATAAAATTGCAGTTTGTTGGCATCAAGTGGTTAATCTAAAAGCAGCCTGAAGATCCCCGCAGTGTATCCTATGGGTTCCAGCATGAGCAGTAATTTTAAAAAGAGCATTATGTAACTAAATTATAGTGTCGAACTGAATGTAAGGCAGGTCTGTGATAGAGAATTATTCTGGGAGTCATTTAGTTTAGGCATTACCCCCAAATTCAGACATGGCATGTTCTACCTGAAGAGGACTGGGGTTTGAAAATCTCACTGATAGGGAGCAAGGCTAACTGCCACATGGGCAGTTTAAGTTGTCCTTTTCACTTAACTCTTAACATGCAATTCGGAATTAGAAGGCTTGACATACACAGTAGAAAGAAGTGAGTTTAAAGTTTAGTCTTTATGAAGTGGACTGAGGGAAGGCAGAGAACTAATTTTACAGTCAGGTAGATTTTGTGTAGCAACTGCCCAACCGTAGAACCCTGCTTTTGGGGTCTTAGTGGAGAAGCACTAAGCAAGGCATAGACATACTTCCTTATTGGTAGGAATTATTGTGATGCTTCAGAACCTGTAATTATCACAACTGCCAGCCCCCATTTGCCCCATCAATGTAAAAATGTGAGGCTAAAGAGGTAGAAGGGATAGGTCTGTCTTCCAGATCAAAGAAGCAAATCAAAACTTGGGCCTTATCAGAATGCCAGAGAAGCCCCAAGTTAGAGGGGATAACTTTCTTTTTATTGGCTACTTTATTTACATTTCAAATGTTATACCCTTTCCTGGTTTCTCCTCTGGAAACCTCCTATCCCATGCCCCCCTCCTATCTCCCTACCCTGGCATTCCTCTGCATTGGGACATCAAGCCTTGATAGGACCAAGAGCCTCTCCTCCCATTACCCGACAAGGTCATCTTTTGCTACCTATGCAGCTGGAGCCATGGGTCCCTCCATGTGTACTCTTTGGTTGGTGGTTTAGTCCCTGGGAGCTCCATGGGGCTCTGGTTGGTTGATATTGTTCTTCCTATGGGTTGCAAACCCCTTCAGCTGCTTCAGTCCTTCTCCTAACTCCTCTATTTGACTTCCCCTGCTCAGTCTTGATGGTTGGCTACAGTCGCTAAACCCAGTCACTATTGCTGATGCCAGTAAGTGCATGCTGACAGGAGCCTGATATAGCTGTCCCCTGAGAGGCTCTGCCAGAGCCTGACCAATACAGATGACCAATACATCTTCTATAAAAGATGCCTAACAGCCTGCCACCCTGCTGTCCCCACAGTGACATGATGTCACTATTAACTTGTCTCTCTTTCAATAACAGTCCTACACTTCACTCCGCTGTCTGCTTCATGGGCTTTATTTTTATGGGTCTGTCACTCACTGCATCTCCTTTCGCCACAGTTATCGCACTCGAGAAGAAATCCAGGAAGTAAGAAGTAAGAGTGACCCTATTATGCTTCTCAAGGATAGAATGGTGAACAGCAATCTTGCAAGTGTTGAAGAATTAAAGGTACAGTTGCTCTTGGAGGTTTTTAAAGTTGGGTACTATGACCAGTTTCACTCCTCACATACTGTCACCCTCAGATGGCCAGAGAGTTGAGGTTTTTCAAACTCAGAAAGTGCCCTGAAGTCTCACAGGCTCCATTTTGGTCCTCCTGCTGAGAATGAAGAGTTACAGGGCAAGGGGGGATGGCTTAGTAAAGTGCCTGCTGCATAAGCATGGGGATTGGAATCTGGATTCCCAGCACCCACATAAAATGGGCCCACTGGTGCATGTGTACAACCCTAGCCCTGGTAGAGAGAAGCCAATTCTTGGAGCACGCTGGCCAACCCTCAACGATAGAGAATATTGACTCATAACACATAAGGTGGAGAGCATTGGAAGACGGTACCTGACATCAGCTCTGGCCTCCAGACAATTAAGAGTTACAAACTCACTTCTGAAGTGACCAATCACATTCATACAGAAACTTTGTTTCTCCCTTTGTCCTAAAACTATGCTTTTCATTTTTAATTCATACACTATTGAAGAGTCACATAATATTACTACCAACAGGTTCTCAGACATTCTAGTTGGTTCCAAAACTGCCCTTGATTGAAAATCTCTTGCCTTGTAATCTGCTGTTTAGGAGATTGATGTGGAAGTGAGGAAAGAAATCGAGGATGCTGCCCAGTTTGCCACGGCTGATCCGGAGCCGCCATTGGAGGAGCTAGGCTATCATATCTACAGCAGTGACCCACCCTTCGAAGTGCGTGGTGCCAACCAGTGGATCAAGTTTAAGTCAGTCAGTTAATGGGAGAGTATTAGATGGATGGGCGTTTCTCATCCGTTGTAAGAAACTCTTTGTGCTCTCAACTTTGACAGGAAATACCCAGACAACAAAAGTCTTGAAAACATGTAAATTAAGGGAGAGTAAAATTGCATGCAGTTTGTACATTGTTGTATTCGGTGTATTCATGTGAATAAGAGTGTATAGGATTGGAGATGGGTAATGCAGTTTATAACCTTCATCATGTCCTAGGTCAGTTACTAAAAGGAACAACTCTGCCATTTGGTGATGTGATCATAGCTTTGAATGACCTTGTGGAGGCATGCTGGGATTAATGCAAAGCACAGGTTAGAAGTGTATGGTCACCATGAATTGTGGAGGCTGGACTCTGTTTGGCACTGACCGTTATGTCTTTGATCAAAGGCTATATATAATCATGTGTTTTAAAATAAGGGTACTTCAGTCACTTCAAAGGTAAAATAATTTAATTTTCTCCATTTAGACATTTAACAAACACAAAATTGTACTCCCATTCCAAGGCACACTTTTTAACTTTTCACATTTAAGTAATTACACTGGTTTATAAAATACTTAGGCTTTATCTTTCCAGCAACTGCTATAAGGTATGCTGACATTTTAAATACTAGGTCAGGAGAGACATTACTTACAATCCGGTTTATAAACAAGTATGCTCTAAATCACATGTGCTTGAATGAAACGAACAAGGGTCTTTCTGTGTAAACGCAGGATTTGTGTGTGCACTAACAGAAGCTTTAATCGTGAGCAGGTGTAGGGTACTTTTTGCTCATTCTCCCCAGCTTGGCTTATTGTGAGGACTCCTGCATTTGTCTTCTGTGCTGGGAGACTGCATGCCAGAGCCTACAGAGGACACCACCACTGCAAAACAATAATTTTCATAAGAAAAGCAAACTTGAAGCCACCCATCTACTCTTCAAATGTAATCTCTAACTTAAAAGTATGTAACCTTTTCCTAGACATGGTACCATAGGAACACTGGGTGATCTGGGTAGAGGTGTGGGCATTTAAACAATGTAAAGAAAGGTCTGGCACCTCATGCCTTGCCAACCTGAGAAAATGAGCTGTGCTTGCTACAACATAGGAAAGATAAATTTCAAAGATCGGGGAAACTACCAGCATTAAAAATAAAAGTATTCACATAAAAAAGCCCCATTTTATTATTTAAATTGTTTGCAGGCTCTCTTACCGTAGTCTGAGGCACCTTAGGTCTTCCTTAGTGATATCATTGAGAATATCAGAAAGTGTGTAATCTTCTTCAACAATCTGAAAGATTCAACATACATTCAACAACATAAGCAGCTTTTCAACAGTATCATAGGAATCCTTTGATTTAGAAATTTACCTTTTCTATTGTATTTGCATCCACTCCTTGTAGCTGCAACCAGTCTATAAGCTCTCTGTTGGTTCCCAGTCCGTCATGGGGTGGTGGGTTCTCTGTTCCACCTATAAAGATTCCAATTTTGTTTTATTGTATAGTAATGTATAACCATAAAATGCTTCAAAAATAACAAAGTGGATGTAATCATGTATCCAAACAGAAATGTAAATGTGCTGTGAAAAGGAAATGAATTAAACTTGTTTGACCCGCTACTTTTACAATTCTTGGCATCCCTTTCCGGAGAGCAGTCATTGCTACGGAAGATGCTTTTAGTAGGTTTGGACCTTGAGGTATTATCAGTCTCACTTGAATGCATGTTCTCATCTTTAAGGTGTCTTATCTCAGGCTGGAGATTCCTAGCTACACTGGAACTCCAAGAAGCGTGTGTTAAGATTGTGTGGCGGAGCTTCTGGTTCTTCATTACCAAGAAGGGGCAGGTCTGAGAGGCAGTCTAATGTAGGCATCCTTTTTGATTCAAAGTTGTGGAATGACTATCAAGGTCAAAACACATTTTTGTTACCCTGTCCTTTCTTCTGAGCTCTGCCCCTACCCATTAGGATTTCTGTTCCTGTAGTATATGCTAACGTCAACCATTTATGTCTTCAAGGCAGAAGTCAGATTTTTAGTAGTTTGTCCCTCTTTGACACCTATGTTGGAGCAAAGGTAAAGTGACTTACCATTGCATTTGTATTGTAACTGAAGGTGATATAATTCTTGAGTTTTTTGTTCTAGAATTAACCGAAGAAGATTCTGGTACTCTCTCTCTTTTTGAACTAAGTGTTCCCAAAGTCTGTTAAAAAAACAAAACAAAACAAGAAACCTATCATTTATATAGTATTCACTTTCAATTCATACATTTGTTGAACATTAGATACTGGATAAAATAAAAAAAGGACAATCTCAACTGTTGGGCCACAAAGAGAAGCAGGTGGGTTGTGACTAAAGATTTCTGTCTATATAGAACTGTTTTTCTTCTCCTTGACAGCAAAGACCCAATACTGAGAGAGTGTGGGTATATTTTGCAGTGGAGTTGATACTTGGATCCCTCCTGAAATTCTTACTAAAATGATTTTAAGAGGCCTTGAGAAGGGGAAACTAGTGCCTTGACACCATTTGAGGACATATGAATATGCAGTATACACCAGCAGGCAGACCCTGGGATACTATGTCTGCCAGTACTTTGATCTGCAGAGCTGTGAGAAATAAATTTGATTATTTGCTTTAGAGCAGCCTTTGTAGACTAAGACAGTTTAGTTTCAAAATGTGTCAGGAACAAAACCTGAATCCTCTTTTGATCATTGGAACTTGGCCAGAAGGACCACCTGCTTATTAAAATCAAGTCAGATAAAGCAGCTGAATCTAGGATAGGTAGCCTTTTTCTCAGCTCATTAGGAACCAAAGCAAGAGAGTAGTAGTTGCTGAGAACAGCTGGGGAGGCATGCTGCTACTGCTCTAAGTAGAACCCAGGACTTGCCCGTAGAGCATTTAAGCCTTAGAACAATTCCTAGGAAGTGAACATTCTTTTCCATGCACTGTTTCTTTAAGCAATTTACTCAGTCTCAGAGGTAGGGCCTTCCTCATTTTGTGACCCAGTCTTACTCATGGTCTCCCTGGGACATGAAAGGCAAGTCTTTGTACAGTTAAGCCTCAGACTTCTGGAACATGCTAGCTCCTTGACACTGGAAGGGAACAGGGTTGCAAGTCAGAGCCATGGTCTATTTTTGTTTGCTCATGTATCTAATAAACAAGATTAGTTTATTTTAACTACGTGGCATGTCCTTTTAGTTAGTTTATGTTGGTAAACAAAGGACTCAAGGACTAAGCTTTACCTTACCTTATTGATGCTGCCCCGAGAAGGCACAGTCATAATATATAATTTAAATGGATGAAAACACTGTTTTGTGGTCATTTTTTTTGGTGGACACTTCTATCATAGCAAGACCACAAGGCGAAAATACCAGCATTCAACAAGTCAAAAATCCTTTCTCACCTCTGCCCTGCCTGCCTTCGTTAAGTAGCTCGAGCCTCTGTGTGGTTAATGGTAATGATTTCCATGTTTATGCCAGACCATGTTACTTATTAGCTAGTCACCTTAATAGTGAGTTGGATGATCACCAATCTTTCTGCAGAGAAATACTAGGAATTTTACATCTGAGTTTTGCCATCATGGTCATTTAAAGTTCCAGGTCTTAAAAATTAGTAACATAAGATTAAAATCTTTTCATTCAAAATGTGTGCCCAAGTACCTAATCTCCCCCATTCAGACAGCACTGCCACAAGCAGAAATGTGGCCATTGGAATAATCACCAGCTAGTTTATTGTGGCTGTGGATAATATTTCTTAAAAGATTATTGGTAATTACGAATTTGCAGGGCAAAAGGGAATTAGTTCACTAACAAGGTTGGAAAGGCAATCTAACAAATGATTGGGAAGGCTTAAGGACAGGGCTACAGGACACATCACTGTCTCCAAAGTGCTTTTTTGCCCCCTACTCTTCCAACTGCTTCTTGGGGGGCAGACTGCAGCTGTCCACGGCTGGGCCACATGCCATGACAGGGACTCTATTATGACAAAACTCAGATGATTTTGATATGGAAGATTTACGTGTGATCTGTGACAAGGCACTGTACTAATTTCTGGCATTGAAAGGAAGGAGGCCTTAGTTCCTGCTGAAGCTGTAAATGTACCCTTGTCCCGGTTCACTGACCGTGAATATATATATTTTCTACTGGGGGTGGTTCTCAATAGTGACCAGGAAGTCTTGTACAGGGTTGGCAAGATCCTGACCTGTTGGTCTCTTGCCTGAGCTTGCTCAGTTGGAGACTTGGGTCCTGCTGGTGGGGCTGGCCCTCCTGGATAGCCACTGAGCCATGTCTGGTGCCTCTGGTTGTCACATGTACTTCTTGGCTGAGGAGGTCTACTAGGGGATAGTCCCTTTCCATTTCTGTGTCCTTGTCTACCCCTTCAGTCTCAGAAGCAGGCTCAAAGTGGGCTTGGAGCTCTGTGAAAACACATCAAGGTACACAATAGCACTCAACAAGGCAATTCAATGCAGTGCTTGCTCTCTGACGGGACTACTGAGTAAAGAGAGGACTTGATTGGACTCTGAAGGGTAAATACCATCCTTCCCAGTTTACACAAGATGAAAGTGACAATGAAGGATATAAAGGCCAGCTAGCCATGAATGCGACAAACAGGCCAATGCTCTGCTTGGTGCCTGTTCCAGGGAGCATTTGAGAGAGCAGGCAGAAGTGAGGCAGAAGTGAGCAGCAAGGGCCAAGTGTCAAGAGGAAGGGGCAACAGTTCTAAAGCCTGCCATCCTCAGCCAGAGTAGCACAGGAGAAGCAAGCTGGGCACTACATTTCAAAAAGAAAGCCTCACATTTGGCTTGGGGTGCATAGCTCAGAGAAGTACAGCGTGTGCTTCAGAACACAAGACCCTGAGTTGGTTCCCCAGGATGGCCATGCGTATGCACGCACCCACATATATTAACATCTATAGCCATTATCAACTCTGTTAAGCATGAGAGCATGCACACTGAGGATTCCTGCCTTCAAACATTGACTCCCTGCTAAGATCAAAAGTATAATCTGTACATAGTTGCCATTATGCCTAGGAAGTAGATAAACAGGACACCATGAGATGTTATCATAGGCTTTCAGTCCCAGAAAATATCTATGGCAGCATTTACTTAACTGCAGGGAAGTATAAAGCCAAAATGGAAACAGCAACAGCTGTTGACCTCTGAGGCTGCTACTCCTCCTCAGCCCGAGTAAGATTCTGAGTGCAAGAGAGCACTTACCTGGAATGAGAATGGCAACTGCAGCCTGCACAGCTCTGCGAATGATGTTGTCCATTGCAAACATCCAGTGGGGCCTAATTAAGTGGTTTCTCAAAATTCTATTGACCTAAAAAAGTCACCAAAGTTCATATGTCTATTCTGTTTAACTTTTAAGAAACAGACTTATCCTAGTTTGTTTCTATAACCACTGACATGAATTGTTGCTATGCCGCCCTGGATTTCTGCCTGGTTCATTCTTCTGAATGAATCTTCCTCTAGGAAGTCACAATGGATTCTAAATGATGAATGTCACAATGGGATCAATGTCACTGGGCCTCCTGGTTTATTAAAGGAACAGTTATGGAGCAACTATGACATGACAGATTGACTATATTGGGAGCATGTAACAAGATAAATCAGACTTGGCTTTAAAACTGGAGTAACACATCTGGACACGTGCAAAAGTATAGCCACTGTGCTGGCAAATGCCATCTTCCCATATCCCATGCTCTCCATGCTCAAATGCAATTGGTATACTTCACAAAGTGATGTTTACTATGTGCTTAATGTTTACAAAGAGCTGCTAAGATTTGGGATTCAGGTTGTAAACCAATGAGAAGGAATGGGTGCTACAGAACAGGGTGAGTTAACTGGTTTGGCTATCATCATCTCCATGGCCCGATAGTGCACTCACGGCATCTTGGAATCCAAATAGAATCAGGTGAATCTGGTTGATGGATGAACTGTCAAAGTCCAGGTCCACCTTCAGTTTTGATATTGTGGCTGCCATCACCCTGTGCTCTGGGGAGCGGATGAAGTCCCTTAGGATTCCAATTATCTGTTTGATGTGGCCAACTGAGAGAAGCAACTCTTCTGAACTCTGAAAATGACACACACACACACACACACACACATCATTTTCATTTGAATGAGTCGGAGGGAAGGCAGAAATTTCCAAATGCATTGTAGGAAAGTAGGTACTCCATTTGCTAATGGAATTGTTGGAGCTCCTGAGTAAGGATCTGTTCCTGAATCCCATCCATATCCTTCCTGTAAGTTTTGGGGATTTTCCCTGGCAGGGGGGTGTACATAAAGCCTCAGCAGTATGCCAGCTGGGAATGGTCCTTACTTCCTGTTTGGCCACTCTACAGGAAGGTAGAGTTCACAGCAGGACAATCTCCTCTCCTCAAAGTACCTTCCTATCCATGATAAGATAACACTTTGCTGCTCCTGTGACCTGGTTAAAATTTGGTTTTCTTCCATAACCATTTTCCCGAGAGTGGCTGTTGTCTTCTGAGTGTAGGGTCTAGCACAGTAGTTCTCAACCTTCTTAATGCTACAATCCTTTAATATCCTTCCTCATGTTGTGGTCCCCCAATCTGAAGATTATTTTTGTTGCTACTTCAGAACTAACTGATGCTGTTATGAAATATCCATATTATATGTGATATGTGACCCCAAGAGGGTTGTAACTTATAGGGTGAGGTCCATTGCATAAGGGGGGCCTTATAAGGGGAGAAGGGGGGACCAAGGGAGCTCCAAGCCTCTCAGCTTTTAGCTGCCATCTGGTATGTTTCCACCAGAGGGCAGCACCATCCCACCAATACCAGGAAACACTGCAGTAAGCTAAAAAAGCCCTTTTTGTCAGGAAAGACAAGGATGTTGGGAAATAAGTATAGTGATTGCTACAATTATGAGAATGGACTAGGATGTAGGACACTTTGTTGTCCCTGTTTACACCTGCTGGAGATCTGGACTGGACAGAGTGGGTAGGATTATCATCTGCCTTTCCTCTGCCTGTACCTGGACCACGCACTCCTGCAAGTTGGAGGCCACTTGGTTCTGCTCCTCCCAAAGGATTCTGTACAGGATGGCTCTGCGTTCACTGTCCTTGCGCAGCAGAAAGAGGCCAGGGTCTCTTTCCTCTGGGGGTAGGGCTGTGCTTCGGTCATCTAAGGCTGAGCTTTCATCTGGGACACTAGAAAAACACATTCAACAGTCCTGTGTGGGAAGGGTAGCATGTTCTGCCCCGGGGGGAAAGATTCCAGAAGAGGAATTGTGGAAGAAGGCTGGTGTGTAAGGTGTGTGGTATCCCTTCTCCCCTTCTTTTTTTTTTTTCCCTTCTCCCCTTCTTGACTCCCACCTTGGTATCTAGAGAGAGGGAAATGACATAAAGGGGCCAAAAGGGAGGGGAAGGGAAGAGCAAGGACAGGGAGGCAGAGAGGGGAAGGGGAAGAGAAGACAAGAAAGGGGAAGTGTGGAGGGGGGAGGGGAGAGAGGAAGAACAGGGACAACCAGAGAAGAGAAAGGACAGAAATGGGACACTGGCTCCCTTGCTCCCCTGCAAAAGCCCTTTGTGTGATTCAGCAAGTGTTCTGCTACTGAGGAAGGACCACCACAGGGAGTCACGGGACAAGGATAGTACCTGAGAAGGTGGCTGAGCTGAGGTTTGGGCACCTGGACCTTCTCAAAGAATGCGTCAGGTTGGGCATCCGAGTCTGGGGAGATTGAGCCATGCTCGCTGCTGCTGCTGCCCATAAGCTCCCCAGATGAAGGCAGAGCCAGAGTACCAGTGCCACTCCGAACACCCTCTGTGAAGAAACCACCAGAGAGTGGCCATGCCCCCATACAAGAGCTTGCTAACCATGGACTGCTCTAAAGTGCTGGTACACTCTCTAGTGGAAGGATCTTAGTGAAGGTGTAGGGCTGCGGTAGACCTCACAAGAGGGCTCAGCTCTGTAGGGAGTTGGTAAGCCACACTGTCATAGCCTCTGAATTATCCACTCAATGAAAAGAGGAAAACTTTTCCTTTTAGAGGCCAACCTTAGTTCACAGACAGGACTTAACTACATGTAAATGTGTCAAGTAGGATTTTGTAACCTTCAGGACAGCAACCACAGGCAGACTTCCCCAATGTGTCCTTTTAGTAAGGTCAGTATCAACACAGGTCAGACTTCAAAAATGAAGCACCAGGTTCTTGTACGTGTGAGAAAGTTATAAAACCCCGGACAAGGGACCTCTAGCCTTCGTCTTCACGTTCATCAAAGAAGTACTTGAAGTACAGGAGGTATGAAAGTGCTGCTCCCTATGTCTATCAGAAGATAGGTGGATAGCTGGGTGGCTTTGCAAAGTCTTCAAACATCTGGGATGACTACTGCTATTCTTCACAGAAGCGGGCTTAGCATAGGAAGCCTGGTTCTCCAGAGCCCTGATTTCTCTGAGCATGAGAGAAGCTCAAACCTGGGGTGTTCCCCAGCTGTTAAGGTAGGCCTTACCTGAAGGCTTGAAAGCAATTCGGTTCTTTTTGCCTTTGTTCACCTGCCTTAAGAACCCTTCTTGGAGAAGGTCAGCAGCAGTGACACGTTTCTGAGGGTCAGGCTCAAAACAAGACAAGATGAAGGCTCTGGCTTCAGCTGACAGGGCCTCTGGAATTTCAGGGTGGATCTTAAACATCCCTACCTGCATTGAAGGGATTGTTAGCAATGTCAGTATTGGGTGAATTCAGGTACATGCACTTACAATAGAAGCTGCCATCTCATGAGAAAAGCTTAGTGACATGTATTTAGATGTCCCTTTGGTTCCCCCCCCCACCCCCCCCGGAGCTGGGGACTGAACCCAGGGCAAGCGCTCTACTGCTGAGCTAAATCCCCAACCCCGTCCCTTTGTTTTATGATGTTTCTGCTCCTCCCATCTACAAATGGAGTCACCTTCCCTTTCCCTGAAGTCTTAGCTAGTTTCTCATGACCAAGAAGCTCTCAGGAAAGCAAGACTGTGAGGCTTTTTGGACCTAGTCCTTAAAAAGCCTGGTAGAGCCTGCTTTTGGAATCTGGCTACCACCAACGCATAAGGGAGCCAGGATAGATAGCCTTGTGGGAAGAGTAGCTGATCCCTCCCCCATTGTAACCTCTGCCCTGCAGGAGAGCCCTGTCAGATGATCCTGCCTCAGCAAGGCCACTAGTTGGACACACCCATGAGTAAACCTGGGAAAAACCTTGAAAGACCAATAGCCAATTCAGAACTGTGAGGAACTGTGTTTTAAGCCTCTAGAGCAGTGGTTCTCAACCTTCCTAATGCTGTAACACAATATAGTTCCTCCTGTTGTGGTGACTCTGAATCATAAAATTATTTTTGTTGCTACATCAAGACTGTAATTTTGCTATTGTTATGTAAATATCTGATATGTGGAGCATCTGTATGGGATCCCGGGGTAGGTAGAGACCCATAGATTGAAACCAGGTTGCTCTAGGGTAGGAAAGCCTCCAGCTGAGAAGATTCAAAGGTTGATATTATCTTTCCAGTTAAAGACACCACTCTCCCTACCTATCTCTATTTCAGCCCCACCTCTTAGCCTCCAGCTCTAAGTTACAAGCAAGCATAGCCTGAGGCTGCCACTTCACAGATAATCAAATTGTTCATCCTACAGATAAGATCTCCTCCCCTGCGGGCTAAGGTAATGGCTAAGGTGGGGGTGGGGGATAATTGCTTTCCTCTTAGGACTAGCAAGACCAAGGTGCTTCAGTTCTTCCTACCAGCTAATTGCTGCTCTACTAAAGGAGGTCCCTGTGAGCCACGGTGGAGCAAGACTCAGTTCCCAGATAGGTGTCCTATCACAGCATAGAACTCCTCTGTGAAAACTGCATAACCTCTTCCTAGGTTAGAGGCTGCTCTCTAGCCATTTTAGGAGCTGTCATCCTATCCACTGCCTTGCTGTGCCTTTCCCAATAGAAGCCACTCTTGTCTTTCCTATGTGTGCTCACTGCCCACTCCTCAGCTCTCCTGGGGGCTGGTTTTTACTCCCTTGCTCTACTCAGTGAGCTCTGAAACTACAAAGCCTTCTGATTTTATTTCTACAAAGCTCTTAACCAAGTGGCACATCTCATTCTCAAGACACCACGCTGCATAGTTTGAACATAGGCTCAGAGTTAAAAGACTATTAGATGCTGGATGGAATCCAATCACCAGTATCTGAAATGCAGGGCACTATTTGTGGCACCCCTCACGTAAGCAATGGGAAAGAGATGTTGGCAGTACCCAGCAGCACAGGACCTGAATCTAAAGTGGGAAGAGGCACTTCCTCTCCTGGCTCTTTGAATGAAAATGGCAAAGTGGGTAGGTAGCACCTGAAATCTTGCAAGTGGATGGCTGGGGTGGGTATAAGAAAGGGTCTCCTGTGCCCCAGGCTGGCCTCAAACTTAGTATGTAGCTGAGGATGGCCTTGAACTCCTGGTCATCCAGACTCTACCTCTCAAGGGCTTCGATGATAGGAGTGTGCCAACATGTCCAGCTAAGTGCATCACTAAAAGTGCTTTCATTATGCTTTTCTTGGCAATAACAACTGACTCCACACAAAAATACTGAATACATTCCAAAGTGTCTGTACAGCTTATTAGCCAAGCAAAAGCAGGAGACAGGAAGAGGACCAGGCCAGTTACCTTTGTCCTGTGATGAATACCATTCATGGCTGTCACCTGTGCTTTCTGAGCATCATAAGAGGTCAACAGATCAGAAAGCAAATAGAATGTTTTCCTTAGCACCAGCTGCTCTACATCCCAAGACCTGTGACGGAAGCTACAGGTATGGTCTAGCATGGCCCTATATTGAAGTCACTGTGTGCTGAGGGAAACTGTTTCTGTATTACAGCCCTTACATTTAATGTTCTATTGTGACTGAAAAGTCAGAACACTCTTGACTCTATCTTGGCCTTGGAATTGTTTGGGCAGCTGATGCAAGGCAAGCAAGCTGTGAGAACCTTCTGCCAGGGCCCAACTTCAGCGACAGAATTCTTTGTTTCACATCTGGAGAGTTCTGTTTCAACATCCAAACCACCTATGCAAACAAATATATTTTACCTTAAACATGGCTGCTTGTGGCTCGCCAAGCTCATGGAATGGAGGCCTGCTGGTTGCCATCTCAATGATGGTGCAGCCCAAGGACCAGATATCAGCTGGAGCACCATACCCTCGAGGCCCTTGATCAATAATCTCAGGTGCCATGTACTGCAGAGTCCCTATGTGGAAAACAAATGAACAAAGACTTGGGGGCACCATATTGTTTAAAATTTAAGTGGGCTAAGTGTGTGGATTTCACTGCTTCAACAATGGCAAATGGAGCCTTCTCTTGTGCAAAAACCATTTGGTTGCATCATTTTTTGACCAGTGATATGTAATATGCTTTCCTTTAACACGATTCACATTAAAAGGGCATTTTGGGTCTGGGTTACTTCACTCAGGATATTTTCTAGTTCCATCCATTTACCTGCAAAATTCATGATGTCCTTGTTTTTAATAGCTGACTAGTATTCTATTGTATAAATAGACCACACTTTCTGTAGCCATTCTTTGGTTGCTGCACATCTGGGTTCTTTCCAGCTTCCGGCTATTATAAATAAGGCTGCTATGAACATAGTGGAGCATGTGTCCTTGTTATATGTTGGGGCATCTTTTGAGTATATGCCCAAGGGAGGTATAGCTGGGTCCTTAGGTAGTACAATGTCCAATTTTCTGAGGAACCTCCAGACTGATTTCCAGAGGGGTTGTACCAGTCTGCAATCCTACCAACAATGGAGGAGTGTTCCTCTCTCTCCACATCCTCGCCAGCATCTGCTGTCACCTGAGTTTTTGATCTTAGCCATTCTCACTGGTGTGAGGTGAAATCTCAGGGTTGTTTTGATTTGCATTCCCAATGGGGAAGCTAGGGCAAGGACTGAGGTAGCTGAAGGGGTTTGCAAACCCCATAGGAAGAACAACAATATCAACCACGCAGACCCCCGGAGCTCCCAGGGACTAAATCACCAACCAAAGAGTACACATGGAGAGACCTATGGCTCTAGCTGCATATGTAGCAGAGGATGGCCTTGTCTGACACTGATGGGAGGAGAGGCCCTTAGTCCTTGAAGGATCAATGCCCCAGGGTAGGGGAATGGTAGGGCACTGAGGCAGGAGTGGGTGGGCAAGTGGGGGAGCACCCTCATAGAAGCAGTGGGAGGGTGGATAGGATAGGGGTTTCCAGAGGGGAAACTGGGAAGTAGAATAACATCTGAAATGTAAATAAATAAAATAACCAATAAGAAATTTAAAAAAAGAAAAGGGAACAAAAATAATCAAGGAAGGCAGAGGGAAGGAGGGACCAGGATGGGAAAGGGGAGTAGAAGGGGAAAAGGGAGCAGAATCCAGGATGGGGGTAGATAGGAGAGAGGTTCACAGGGCCAGGAGAATGAATGGAAAAATGCAGCTGTCAGGGGTGAGGGGTAAGGGTGGGAAGTGGGGGCATGGGGAACCCCTAGAAAGTCCTGGAGGCCTAGGACTGGGGAGGCTTCCTGGACTCAATGTAGGTGATCTTAGCTGAAATGCCCAACTGTGGGGATATAGAACCTGAAGAACCATCTCTAGTAGTCAGACAGGACCCCCAGTAGAAGAATGGGGACACCAACCCACCTATAAAACTGCTCCTGTCTAAAAGAAATGCAGGGATGGGGCTGGAGAGATGGTTCAGAGGTTGAGAATACTGATTGCTCTTCCAGAGGTCCTGAGTTCAGTTCCTAGCAACCACATGGTGGCTCATAACCATCTGTAATGTGATCTGGTGCCCTTTTTCTGACATGCAGATATATATGCAGAACTGTATATATAATAATTAGAATACATAAATAAAGAAATGCAGGGATAAAAATGGAACAGAGACTGAAGGAATAGCAGACCAGTGACTGGCTGTTGGCGGGGAGGGGAGCTCCTGCTGGTCCCACATGGGATAGTCCTTGGCTTGATGGCTGCAGACTTGGGCTTGGTTGGTCTGGTTGGGAGCACAGAGAGGCCTTCTACGGGAGACTAGATGGCATTATAGGTGAAGGCCTTCTCCATGGCTCCCTACAGTGGATCCCCATGAAAAGAGGCAGTCCATGGTTTTAAGGCATTCATTATCATGGCAGAAAGTGAATTTGTAAAACCATACCCCACTTCTCAGGGTGGGCTTGAGATTAAATACCTTTTGCAAAGGGAAGAGTGTCTGGGAAGAAAAGCTTGTTGGCTAAGCTTCCAGGTCTTTAGGTACCTCACTAAAATGGAGATCTGTTTTGAGCCTACATGACCACAGGTCACGTCCTCTACCCTTACATGACTGATAGTCACAAATCTATGGAGGGCTGCAGCTAGTGACAGGGGCCTGGTACCCAGGAACAGACGAAGAAGCACCTACCATTCCTTCAGGGTCTCCAGGGTTTCTAGCCTTAGCTCAACCAGGAACCAGGCTGCCCTTCACAGTCCCATGAGTGACCCAACTTGGGATCTATCCCATGGACTGGCACCAATCCCTGACACTATTACTAATGCTATGTTGTACTTGCAGACAGGAGCCTGGTATGGCTGCCCTCTGAGAGGCTCTACCAGCTGCCGACTGAGACAGATACAGATATTCAAAGCCAAGTATTGGGTAGAGGTCAGGGACCACTATGGAAGAGATAGGGGAGGGAGTGAAGGAGCTGAAGGGGATGGCAACCCCACAGGAAGACCAACAGTGTCAACTAACCTGGACCCCCTGGGAGCTCCCAGGGACTGAATCACCAACTAAAGAGCATACACAGACTGGTCTAAGGACCCCTTGCACATATATAGCAGAGGGCTGCCTTGTCTGACCTTACTGAAGAGGATGAGCCTAATCCTGTGGAAACTTGAGGCCCCAGGGTGGGGGGACTTCAAGGGGGACACCCTTTCAGAGGTGAAGATGATAGGGAGGAACTCTGTGAGTGGGAAAGGGGAGGGGGGGGTCAACATTTGGGATGTCAATAAGTAAAAGAAAAGTTTAAAAAAGAGGATTTTTGGGCTGGAGAGATGGCTCAGTGGTTAAGAGCACCGACTGCTCTTCCAGAGGTCCTGAGTTCAATTCCCAGCAACCACATGGTGGCTCACAACCATCTGTAATGGATCTGATGCCCTCTTCTGGTGTGTCTGAAGACAGCTACAGTGTACTCATATATAATAAAATAAATATTAAAAAAAAGTTTAAAAAAAAAGAGGATTTTTAGCCCCTCAAAGGATAACAGAGCACAACTCAATATTCATGCTAATACATGCCAAATACAGGAAACTAGAATAGGAGAAATAAGCTAATCAGAAACAGCAAATGGCATTAACGATGGTGATGGTGGTGGTGGCAACAATGATAGTAAAATGCAGTGGGAGAGTAAAATGCAGTGGTATAGAGATGGAGAGATGGCTCAGCCATTAAAGGATAGGCTCACAACCAAAATGTAGTGCTATAATAGACACACATACAAGGAGGCACATGTGGATGAATAAATACTTGATTAGGCTTTGTCTGAATCAGAGAAATTATTGATGTGTTGATTATTTTTTCAAACAAGCAAAGATGTACAGGGGGAGGCAGGCAAGAGTGCTAGTCTGCCATGTACGTTTTATCTCCAGAAAGAGGAATGGGCAAGAATCAGGTAGAGGGTATCTCAAAAGCCACTGCTGTAAGAAAACCCCAAGGGAGCTCCTGGCCAAAATTTGCATACAGAATGAGTTCTGCTTTTGCCAAAATCAGCCATTTAGTAGGGAATGTCCTGGATGAAGCATGACCAACATTGTCCCAAAGGGCAGCAGCGATGGTGTCACTGGAGTAGGTTTTTGCTATAACGATTAAGGAGGTAAACAAAAAACCAGGAGGATATCAAGGTGAAGGGGAGAGCTTGAGCAAAGCTCAAGGATAGAGTCCAGGGTACAGCCCAATGATGGACGATCTGGGGCAAGATGACAAAAGGTGGCAAGAGAACAACATTTCTGAAGGCTCACTTTAGACTTAGTCCTGTGTGGGTCATGAGCCACCAGAGGGTGCCACCCACAGATCCACTGTGAATTCAGACCAAGATATAACTGGTTATGGCGACAGGAATGTGAAAAGACTGTTGAAGGGAAATACATGAGGTAAGAGGGAGGTTGGAGAGGCCAATAAAGGGTTTGGGGAGTAAAAGCTTTCGTTTCCTTTAAATATGGCATCAGAATAAAAGAAAGTGGAATATGGACATGACATTGGGAGATCTGTGGAGTAGCAAAGAGGTTTAGAATAAAACAGCAAGGGTAGAGCTGACCTTAGCCAAGGTGTGACTACCATACTGATGTCCAGAGCAATGAAAGGTCTGTCTCAAGACTAAAACAACCAAAGGAGGTTTCCTGTGTTTTTTAATCAATAAAGTTACTATATTCTTTTCTTGAAAAGGCAATGATGTCATGTTATTTCCCCTTCCTATAAAATATCAATTAGTTAATGAAGATAATGTCTTACTCTAGGTCAGGCCAACCTGGATCTCACTATGTAGCCCTTACTAACACGGAACTATCCTTGATTTTCCTGCCAGAGTATTGGGTTCACAGGTACATACCAATATGCCTGGCATCATCATTCATCCTGTGTCTCACTATATAGCCCAGGCTAGCCTGGAATTCACTATATAGTCCAGGCTGACATTAAACTCATGTTGATTCTTCTTTCTCAGTCATCCAATACTCACTAGTGTGAGCCATCATACCTAGATTCTTAGGACACTTGTGACCAAGGTATTCTGTGCAGTCTGACAGACTACATATGACTATTATGATATTGAAATGTGGTTAGTGAGACCAAAAAAGGAAATGAAATCTTTAAATTATTTTAAGTTAGTTTCAACCACTTTAAGTTATATATTAGTCAGTATTGGTAAAGACAAACGGGTCAGTGGGGTACATATAAAAGCTTTGGTTTCCAGGGCCAAAATGAACGGGGAAACTG
The DNA here is from genome assembly GCF_021556685.1 of Rattus norvegicus. Classification (NCBI taxonomy): domain Eukaryota; kingdom Metazoa; phylum Chordata; class Mammalia; order Rodentia; family Muridae; genus Rattus; species Rattus norvegicus. Next base: position 42,345,976 of record NC_141554.1, read on the forward strand.
CTCAGTCAGTTGCAAAGTTGGGCAAGATGGAAATGTATCTCCTGTGTACTTGTACCGTGAGGAAATCTCAGTGCCACAGGAAGGAAACTTCTGGTGTTACAACATCCCCTATAGGCTGTTGTTACTGTGTCTAACACAGGGAGTAGTGTTAGCAGTGGATGCTCCTTCTAAGAATCTATAACTAAGTACAGAAAGATTTAACACTGTACTGTTTATTAAGCTCTCATGTCGCTCTGCTCTGTGAGGCTGGGGCTAGTATCTCCATGCCTCCTTACCTGCTGCTTTCTGCTAGGTTCTGTAAGTACACAGCACTAGACAGACTTTGGAAGGGTAGAGAGGGACTTACTTTCCCTGTATGCTAGTTGTTCCTGTGAGCAGGCTTTGAGGTGACCCTTCCGTTAGCTATAATATCCAGTGTTTTTATCATTCTGTATTCCTAGAACCAGCTTCCTGCCCCTCAGAGGTATTTACACCAGTCTAGGCACATATATTCCCTCCTCAAATTTCTGATCTTATCTCACCATCTGTGCACTCCCACCCTTATGAAGGCCTCCTGTTGTTTTAGTCTCCTTCCTGCCTTTTTAGTTTCAGTACTCAGAAAATGCTCTATGAAATCAATTGGGGTGGTTTATATTTCCCTGCCTGGACCACAGTTCACATACTTAAAAGGGGTGTGTGTGTGTGTGTGTGTGTGTGTGTGTGTGTGTTTTATTGATATATATTCATTGTACACAGTGATTGGTTTCATATACATACAATTATTTCGTGTACTTCAAGCATATTCATATCCCTCTTCCTCCCCCTTTTTCTATTTCCATTCATTTCTCCAGATAGAGTCTGTCTCCTACTTTTATGTCATATTTAGATATGATTTAAGAACCTATATAGGATAAGGAGCCACAAATTTAAGAAAACATACACTTCTGTCTGACTTTTTATAGCAAGGGGTATATGGAAGATTTGGAGAGAGGGGAAGGAAGTGGGAATGGTGTTATAATCTCAAAAATAAAATAATTTGTAAAAAGAACTTGTGAATAAATTTACACTATGTAGAACTCAAAAATAATACTAAACCAAACAGTGGTGGCTAACTGACCCCAATCAAATAATTGTCTACCTTAGCATAAACTTTTCATAATTGAAACATACTTATTTAATCACCTTAAGATAAATGTAGACTTTTTTCTATATGAGAGCATAGTGAGTATCAACCACTGTAAAGTTAAGACCTCAGTGAGGACCTATTATTTATTGCTGTATAATAAATTACCCCCAAATCTAGCAGCTAATTTAATGGTATGTGGGGTACAGTTTAGTAATAGCATATTTGCTTAGCATACATTAGGCTCTGGGATCCATCCTTAACATAACCAAAAGAGGTCATTATGATTTCACAGAAGATGGAAGAGTGGCAGCCCAGAAGCAGCCAGCTGAGCAGGCAGGGGGTACCCTATGATACTGCAGTCCAGAAGTGGGTTGTGGCCCACAAGACTTAAACGTTAGACTAAAGAGGCTAGGTCCACTTTGAAGCTTCTTCATTCAGACTGGGATGACAGGAAACCTCCTAAGTTCAGATTCTCATCACATGGCATCTTCTAGAGAAGCACTCAAGAGAGTTTCTGTCAGTGAGAATCATCTGAGAGAAGGATGTGGACACTTTGCTGCCACTATCACCCCTAACTTTTTCATTCACTGGAAATAAGTCACTATATCCACATTCAACTGTAGTGAAGGCCTGCCCCCACATCTGACTTCTGGTCAGTAGCTGACAGCCTATAAATAATTTCCATGTGGTACTATGCATATGACTTTCATAATTCTATAAGATTGGGCAAGAAAAGGTGCCATATACTGTTGCTCCACACTTTACACAGGAGGGAGCTGACGATTAGAGAAACTAAAAGAGTAGTTGAAGCTAGAACCCAGGAGGTCTATCTATCTCTGAGGTCAAAACTTGACATCACTGAATTATATAACAAATCAAAAGGAATTGCCGAAGAAAAAGCTGCCTGATAAAATACGGCTCGCACAGGGCTTCAAAGACACAGTATTCTCTCTTTCCCTCATACCTGGAAGTTAAAGAGCAGTGCTGGAAAGCATGGGCATTCCATTTGATTCACTTCTGTATTCAGAAGTGAGAATCTGCTCACAAGGAACAGCGACAGAGAAACATGGACTCACACAAGGACTTCAGACAAAGAACCACCTCCAGTGCTGTGTGTGTAGGTGTGTGTCAGTTCTACAAAAGGCTGGACTCTGGAGAAAGACCAGAGAATGCTACTGTGATGCATCTGACCCATACACAAGTCTTGGAAAACTGCCTTGTCCTGCACCTGGCTCTCTCTGAGGCCTCACCTCATCTGTCCCCGCCTTAGACACCTGCTCTGACCAGGGGCTGGTATAGAATTCACAACACAGTATCCCACAGGAGCAGACTCAAGATACCTTGGGATCTGTTCCACTGGAAGCTTTTGGGGAATTCTCAAAGCAGGATTTCCACATTTTTAGCAAAGAAAACATGGCATGAGGTGATTCTTTGACAGAGGAACCAAGCTTGATCTGGGCCCAAGACAGACAACAGGAATGTATTTTCTAAGGGAGCTTTAAAGTCCTCAGTACAGAAGTTTGGGCCCCTTACTCTGGAGCCTCTTATCCAAATCAAAGAATTTTAAGAAAGCAAACAGACAAGGGGTAGATAGTGAAGACAGCTTCTTTTGACAATAGTGCCAGATTCTTTACTTGGTGCCAAATAAGAGGAGAGAGACTTGGAGAATCCCCAAAAGGGCACAGCCCACAGCAACTCAAGCAGTTCAATGGATTCCACGTACCTGCTCTTGAAAAGAGACCACACATGTTAGTGTTTCCCATGGGCCCCTTGAGATTTTGTTATTAGCCTAAATTTCAAATCTTTATATTAAAAGAGTAGTGAAAAGAGAAGTTTAGTACAACCTTCCATGGTGGTGAAGACAGTCCTAATCATGCTGTCCAAGTAATAGCCTCAGGTCCTGTAAGGTGGGGACACTGCCATAGCCTTTGAATGCTGAGTTAAAGGTAACACAAATATCAGATTCAAGAGGTGGGGTCAGTTTGTCATGTAGGTTTTGGATATTTTTCAAAGAACTACAGAAACAGCCTTCCAGGCTTGAATGGCTCCATGGAAAGAAAATGAGTACAACATGAAGAATAAGTGGTTGGAGAGGTTCAGAGGACACTCAGCCAATAGCCAGCCCAAGTATCCATCCATGACATGGAGGTCACATTCAGGCAGATCCAGAAAAAGAAATGAACATCAAATGCCAGGCCCCAAAGTACAGAGATTCAGATCCAGTTTACAATGGTGTTAACTAAGATACAACCTGCCAATTCCCTTTGTTTGCCCTTTTGAAGTTGGTAAGATAGGAAAGCTGGCAGGGAGAAGGGCAAGTAAGTTAGCGCCATGAACGAGGACCAGAGCAGTGATGAGTACACAGCCTAGATCTTTCCATCACCCACTTTGACCTGCTGTTCCCACAAGTTTCACTGTGGTTCTGCCATCCAAAGCAGCTGGAAAAGTCATAGGACAAACCACAGAACTGCTCTAGGCTAAATGTAAAGGATAGTAGGAGACAAAACCTTTATGATGACACCTTTTGTGTCCCACAGGTTCAACATATTAACTCCATATGGAAACTCAGTTCTCTTAAAGGTACCCTCCAGATCTAAAGGCTTATATATTGTAAGTGCAAATTCATATTGATTATTTTTATTTAACAAATACTTTAATTTTACTTGCTATAATGCAGGTGCTTGTCAAAATATTTCGTCAATATTGATCCACTTCATCTTTGGTAAACCCCCTGAGGTCTGTTTTTGTGAGCATTTCCATTTGTTGTGTAACAGTTTCCTAGGAGATTAACTTTCCATTTTTGTGGGAAACTTCTTAAAACAGGATGCTTATAGAGAGGTGAAACAACTGGGCATTCTAATGAGAAGCGAAATACTGCAGGGAAGTTTCTTATGACTAGAAGTAAACAACTCAAATATCTTCAGAAAGTCCATGAAACTGACTAGATTATTTACTCATGAGGAAGGAGGATCATAAACAGTAAAGACTGAGAGAGTTATTCTCAGTTGAGGAAAGCTGCAAAGAATACTCTCAGGCTAGTCCAGCTGACAGAAAGAAACAGGTGAAACAAGCAGTCTACAAAAAAAAAAAATAAAGAAAGAAAGAAAACCAGCAAAGACCAACCAAATTGGCTATTAGAAACGAAACCAATCCAAGCTGCCTAGAATAGGCTTATATCAACTGAGCTACCTGAAAAGATCATTTTCCAATTTTTTAAGCTACCTATATGCTGCGCAGTGTGCTCCCAGTTCCCAGCTTTAAATATGTGTGTTGTGTATCTTACGGAAAAATTTGTCATTACAACACCACTTTACTCAATACAAATTTGAAGCACAGAGAGATAGATAGTAATTTATATGTCTAAGGTGACATAGGTAGCAAGTGTTTGAACCAGAAATTGGGATTGTTGGTCCTAACTGGAAGATGTATATAGCTTACACTAAACAAAAGATCCTGTTCTGGTTCTGTCCTAAATATGTATGTAAGAGGGATATAAAAATATACATCCATACAAAGGTTCCAGTATGAGTGATTACAGAACAGCCTATTACCATTCACACCTTGGAGACTGGGTAGATGGAGAGGAATAAAAGCCTGGTATATGGCATAATGTACAAGCCTTGAAAATGTAGCACTAAGTGAGGAAGGTAAATACTTTAAAAATGTGTATTGCCACACTACATGTGTAGGCCTATGGCTATCCCAAACATGTAAATCTGCACACATATCAAGTTTATCCAATGATTGTCTGGAATTGAAGCCAGAACTGACTGTAAAGGGACACAGGGCTCTTGCAGGGGAACAGAAGTGTTCAAAAATGGCATTGTGGAAATGACTTCAGGATGTGGTAAATTTACCATAAACCACTGAATCATGCATTTCAACTGGTCCTCTAACAACATGTATGTTTTACCTCCATGAAGTGTTGGGCCTACTACAACAAGGACAAGAAGGCTTGATGTGTAGTTTTGTAAGCGAACACTAATAATAAGTCATGCACAAGGTCCGGGTTTCAGCCCCACCACTGTTCGAAATTGGGGTTTGTTGTTGGAATTAGTTTATCATGCACATGGCGAAAGCCCTTCATCATAGGAACATAGGAAGGAGATCCAGGGCATGCAATTGGCCTAAAATTATTGTTTCTCCTAACAAGGTTCAGACAATTTTAGAGTACCTATGAGGAAAAGTTCCATTATCTACCATAGCGAGAGTTTTGGACTAGCCAGCTGAGGCTTTTTTACAGAACTGTTCTGTTTTTTTTTTTTTTTTTTTTTTGGTTCTTTTTTTCGGAGCTGGGGACCGAACCCAGGGCCTTGCGCTTCCTAGGCAAGCACTCTACCGCTGAGCTAAATCCCCAGCCCCTGTTCTGGTTTTGTAAAGAGTAATTACATATAGGAGAATTTCTTCACCAAAATGAGATTCCCTTCTTTTTTATCCCTTAAACATCCCTGTATTATTTTGTAATGGGAAATTCATGCCTTCTTAAGCCAATTACTTGGGATATGTAATATTCAATAATGTATTTTTCATGTGATTTTTTTCTCCTCAGGGATACTAATTATGACATCAATTGCTGGTGTTTTATGATTTTAAAGTAAATCCCTACCATATCAGAGCCCCTCTTGCTACATATAGTCGAGTTAAATTGGTGGCTTCCAAAGAGGAAAATATAAGTCATTTTCAGTTAAAATTGTAAAATGCTGAGAGAAAAGGGGGGCAGTCTAATATACATATTCATATATAAATATGGACATATTTATATTTATATCAGAAACCATGGCTTCAACATATTCTTTACGCGGGAAAAATTAATTGAGTCCTTGTGTAGCCTTGCCCCATTTTAAGACACATGTACCTCTACTGGCCATACAACTAAAAAGCCATTTTAAGTAGATTCATATTTCTTTTGATGGGAGGGGCCAGTTTCCACTGTGAGTACCCAGGGATTAATAAACAACATTCTCTTATTGAAGAAAATTCCTTTAAATCTGAGACTTTATTTGTGACAAATAAGGCTAAATCTGTCCATTCTACAATTTTGGCCATTTTAAGGACAGAAAAACTTCCTGCCATCCATACCTTATTCCAGAACTATAAGGTGATGCGAACTGCTCACAGTTGTAGCAGCATACTCTGTGATCGTCATGCTCCTCTTAGGAGACCACAGTCTTATTAAAAATCAGTACTTCTTTCCAAGGATCAAAGTTTTAGCTATAGTTGCTTTTAAGTAGGAATTTCAAAAAGCCCCAGGCAGCTTGTGAGAGACCTTCTACCAACTGGTTTGGTAAATGGAAAACCAGCTGGTAATTTATATCACCTCTGAGCCCAGGCCCTGTCAATATTCAGAGTGTTTCAGCACCATCAGTCGAACAAGAAAACACAGTTCTTCAAACTCACATAAAATATCCGATTTCAACAGAAGAATTAGCTTTCCTTGGAAACATAATCGTATCAAAATGCAAAGTGTTAGAAATCACTATGGTAAAGAGCTATCTTTATGACAGACCAATAAAATGTCCTAGTCAGTTCCACAGAATTACCCATGATTTTGACTGGTGTGCTACCAACTGTGAACACATACTGCCATTTTCCTGAGTAAGAACCCTTAGGATATTTCAGCAGCATTTTTTGTCTATCTGACTTGTAAAAAAGCTAAGAAGAAAGTAGAGAGTATTGGTGTCACAGATAGCTATATCAGATAAGCATCTCACTATAACAATGTTAAAACACTTTAACGTTAAGGACAATATTTCATCTGCATAAAGAGTCTAAGTGCATAGAGCTTGAAACAATCATCCCAAGTGAGGTAACCCAGACCCCCAAAAGACAAATAGTGTTTTTCTTATATGTGGATGTAAACATTCAAATTTTAAATATGTGTGTTTCAATCTGAAAAGCCACAGAAGTTAGGTAGCTAATAAGTAACCAGGAGGAAGACAGACTCTAGCTTCCAAGGAAGGGTAAATAGAGTAAATATGGTGTTACAAAAGGGGAAACTAGAATAAGGAGGATTGAGTGGGGAGGGGATGGAAGGAAAGAGTGAAGGAAGGAATATGGGGGTGTACTATTAACACTAAAGCCTTTTGAAAAGTCATATGGCTACTTGCTACTGTAGAAGTTTCCTAAAAATATATCTACATATGAAAGGACATTAAATGGAATCATTATTTACTGGGAGAGACAATGCTCCAACTAGACATTCTATGCCACCAAGTAAAACCTCCACAGCTAGAAATGAGTTCCATCTTGTTGCGACATTAGCCAAAGGGATCCCACAGAACTCCCAAACACCACTAATATCACCAAGATTGACTGTTTCCCATAACCTCATGGAAGCTCCTGCTACTGAAGACACAAGTTACTTAGAGCACTGAGCATGGAGACATTGACCTGCTGCTCAACCAGAAGTTTTACCCTATAAATGAGTGTTCATGACGTTGGAAAGTACTTTGTACAGTAGCAGAGGAGAAAAGCAAGTATCAATATCATCCAGCTATAAACCCTATCACCTAGGACAGTGAGCAACTCTGCAAAATATACTTGTACAACAGGGGCATAAATGTTACAGGAGTAACCAGCCTCTTTCTCAATTGGATTTAAGACCCACTCCATGAGACGAAACCTATACCTGACACTGCCGAAGTATCAAGAACCTGAGAAACTAGATACTTCATGGGCCTAGGGGAAAACTTGCTAGTAGTTATTATGCTAAAGAGGCAGTTCTCAACCTGTGGGTCATGATCCCTTTGAAGGTTACATTATCAGATATTCTGCATATGAGATATTTATATTACAACTTATAATAGTAGCAAAATAGCATGAAGTAGCAGTGAAATAATTTTATGGTTGAAGATCACTATAGCATCAGGAATAGCATTAAAAGATTGCAGTGTTAGAAAGGTTGAAAGCCACTGTGCTAAATGAACATAGATATAAGATGACTCCCAATTATATAATGCTATACCTGTAGATCAGTGTTTCATTAACCCTCATCAGAGAAGACTGGAATTAATACAAAGACCCACAAATGGACAATGTAGAGAAAGTGAGAGACTTTGGAGTGTACTCAGCTCTAAATCAGATGTCTTTATCAAAACTTTCTCTCAAGGCTCAGGGATCTATGCAGATAAGAGGGCAGAAAGATTTCAAAGCGCACAAACATCCCAACACTGAGAAGACACAAAGTTCACCCCTAACCAAGAAACTATTCGCAATAGATATCTGCTGGGACAGGGGAAAACTTACGACTGTCATTTGGCACATCACCTATAGTCCAGGACAGGCAGGCCCCATGCCCAAAAGTAACTGCCAACATGAAACAGACTCAGGAGTTTTTTGTACTTTTTGTTTTGCTTTTTTTCTTAATAGATTTCTTTTAAGATTGTATGTATGTATGTATGTATGTATGTATGTATGTATGTATGTATGTATGTATATTTATAGCCCAAATGTTGCCTCCTCCTTGTCTCCCCCTAGCAGAGTTCCCCCATCCCCTTCGCCTCTGAGAGGGTGCCCCCCCCCACATCCCCCAACCCTGGGGCATCAGGTCTCAACAGAACCAGGCACATCCTCTCCCACTGAGGCCAGACAAGGTAGCCCTCTGCTACATGTATGCAGGAGGCCTTGGACCAGCCCATGCATACTCTTTGGTTGGTGGTTCAGTCTCTGGGAGCTCATTTTTTTTTAAATACATGCACACAGAGGAGGAGGAAAAGGGAGAAAATGAGGGGAGAGAAAGGGAGGGAGAGAGAGAACATGAAGTTGGGTGGGTAGGGCAGTGGGAAGGATCTTGGACAAGTTGGGGAGCAGAAAGAGTATAATCAAACGATATTCTATGGAATTCTTATACATGTATATTCTAAAATATTAATTTAGAAAAATCAGAATGATACTCTGTGTTGAGAATGTGACCAGTAAGTTGTTATCAGAAGACCACAGATTTAGGAGAAAGTTCTGCTTACCTGTAAATGTCTCGGTGCATGGGTTAATTCCTGCGAGGCGTTTAGAGGTTCCAAAATCAGAGATTTTTACCACTCCACTATAGGTATTCACCAGAACATTATCACCCTTTAGAAAAAGAACAACATTAAGTGTGTAAAGGAAGATTTAAACAAACCAGCACTCGACAGTATAGGGCCTTGATAAAGTCTTTCTACAAAGAATGCACCTGACATGGAGTGGGGCTGTCTTGATAAGCTGTCTCCCTCTGTGAGTAGACTATTCAGCCATACTATAGTGACAGCTTAGAAAAACACCACCTTGAGTAGAGATTCCTATACCTTTATGTCCCTGTGCACTATCTGGTTTTCGTGGAGATACTTCAGGCCTTCCAGGATCTGTTTGGTATAAAACTTGATAGTAGGTTCCTTCATGGGTCCCCATTTAGATCGCAAGAGAGCAGAAAGGCTTCCTAGAAAGTGACACAGCAAAACCAAACCAAGAAGCAAACCATAAACAAAAAATAAACAAAAACTTACCAGGATAACAAAGATTCATTTGTAAGGCATCAGGGAAGTAAACTAAAGTGATAGTTTTAAGCTAACATTAGCATTCAGATTATCACTGTTCAAATAAAATATTAAAAGATAATTATTTCAATGTACACTTATTTACCCAGCTGCTCACTGCCAAGCACTTTCCCAGAAGCCATTACATGTATCATCTCATTTAACCTGCCCAATTATTGGCTGAGATAGGCCTACTTATTATTCCAATGACACTTACTTCAAGTGTTATAGTACTTATTATTTAGCTTAACTGTATTAAACACAAAACTGAGATTCCATAGTCTTAATAGCTAGACCTATTCAAACTACCAGTTCTAGATCCAAAGAATTCTTACTTCTAATACCTTATTGCCTGCATGTAGGAATTTTACACACAAAGCACTAGTATTTGGTTTTATTATCCATTTGTTATTTTGCTACATCTCTTTAAAAGAAACTGTGTCCACTGTGATATGAAAGTGTTAAGGATACCAGATATAAAAAGGTTTAAAGGGTGTGGAAGTTTGGATGTCATTGGCCTCCACAGACCCATAGGGAGTGGCACTTAGGAGATGTAGCCTTGTTGGAGAAATGTGTCACTGTGGAGGTAGGCTTTGAAAGTTCATATATGCTCAAGTCATGTCTAGTGGGACAGTCTCCTTCTGCCTGTGAATCAAGATACAGAACTCTTAGCTCTTTCTTCCGCACCATGTCTGCCTAGATACTGTCATGTTTCCTGCCTTGATGATAATGGACTGAACCTCCAAAACTGTAAGCCAGCTCCAAATTAAATATTTTCCTTTATAACCATGGTCATGTTGTCTTTTCACAGCAAAACAAACCCCTAACTTGACAAGGGAGATGGGTATACAGAGACAGAGGAAAGGCAGGAATGGTAGGAGGCTTTTTCAAAAGTAAGGGTGCATAAAAACGCTATATAAACTAGGCAATGGTGACACATGCCTTTAATCCCAGCACTAGGGTGGTAGAAACAGGCGAATCTTTTAGTTTGAGGCCAGCCTGGTGTACAGAGTAAGTTCTCGGATAGCCAGGGATACACAGACAAATTGTGTCTTGAAAAACAGAATAAAAAAAGCCATATAAGAAGCCCATTATTTTGTAAACTATTTTAAAAATACAACAATATCATCATCATCAATAACAATAATAGTAATAAAAACATTTGATGGGAGGTATCCTGTAAGGTTGGGTAATACTGCTCCCAGAAGCCATAAATTTTTATAAATTAATTTTATTTTATGTGTATGTATTTTTGCCTGAGTTTAGGCCTGTGTATGCACCATGTGCATGCAGGATCCTCCACATGTAAAAAGAGGGTTTCAGATCCTTTGAAACTGGAGTTACAGGCATTTGTGAACCATTACGTAGGTGCTGGGGGCAGTAAGTGCTCTTAACCACTAAGCCAAGCTATAGGTTTTAAATGAAAATTTCAGTGCAAGGTGTGGGATTTCTGACCAGCAAGGCCCCAAAGGCTTGTAAAACAATATAGGCTATTGCCATTGCTCTTGGTTGCCCAACAGAACTAGTTACTAGAACTATTGCTGAATACAACATTGGTATAGGACACAGGAAAGAAATCAAGCTGGAATTGACTAGGAAGCTTCCTCTCTGTTGGCTACTTTTCATAGGTTTGTAAAGTGCTATGTATCCTGGTAATGTAGAAAGGTAATCAATGCTATACACAGTGGTTAAACTATACATATTCCAATAGTGATCAGGCTAGCAAGATTTGCTCACCGAGGCTATAGTGGCACAAGGGTTATGGGGGATAACCAATCATTTTCTGTTGGATTTCAGTTCTATTGCCTAAGAGGGAATATATGCCTGGTACTATAAATCATCTGTTCAAAAGCCCATGACTGGGGAGATTACAGGCCCTAGAGAAGAATCTCTTACTGTTGTGTAGCTAATATACTTGTAACTGCCTTTGAAATTTTTGTTTATACCTACACTTTAGTGCTACTTCCAGGCCTGGTCAGTGAAGTCTTTTGGTAGTGGGCAGTAGTTAATGCAGGCTCATAACTGGTCAAAGTACTGAGAATAAAGTATTGTTGAGTGCTGAGTCCTACATGGGACACCTCTATCACTATTCTTGAAGGATAAGAGACCATTACAGATGAAGATATGGAAATAATCTGAGGCATTAAATGAGGAGCAATGCTAAGAAACATTGTCATTTGGATATGACATAGCCATTGCAATTATAAACACATAGCAACTTAAGTTACCATGCATATGAGATACATGTGATAGGGCTCTTCAATATTTTTTCATGGATAGGAGAAGACAAGTGAGTCTATTAGCAGTTAATAGTTTTGGAGGTGATTTTTTTCGGTGTGTAGACAATGAGATGTTTCCCATTCTCCAATTAAAACCAAAACAAACCCTAACCATGTTCATATAAGCAACCCTATTTAAACCCAGTGGGTCACAAAAAGATATGAAAGAGAAGAGAGGGGTCAGCAGGAGTGGGAAAGGAACAACAGAGGTAATGTGGGGTAAATAAAATAATAATATACTATATATATGTAAAAATTATGAAAAAAGTTCCACTGTTCCTTTTCCATCCTTTTCCAAATCACCTTCATACTCCTAGACTGAGAAAATCAGAGGTCAAGGTCAGAGATTTTGCTCTTTCCAACTCTTTGTCTCCTGGGTTAGCACTCAGTAGACAGTGAGCATTTTAGGCTGACTAAACAAGTCAGAAATGAACTGCTTGTGTGACGTTTGCAAAGTTGTATATGACTTTTCTAAGAACCAATGTTTTCCAATCTCTAAAAGGTCTGTGTTTGTTAAGTGGTGAGGCAATCAACAAAGTCCAGATAGTATGTTCAGGAATGATTTTCAGAACCTGAGATCAGTTTCAGAGTGTGAGATGAGAAGAGAGCAGCTACTTACCTCCAGGCACCTGCTCCATAAATATCTTAATGTAGCCATTCTCTGAGACAGAGCCAAGATACTGGACGATGTTTCGATGCTTGAGATACTTGTGTAGAGCTATTTCTTCATGCAGAGGCTGAGAGTATCTATTTCAGGAAAAAAAAAACCCAAAGCCCATATCACCTGCCAAATAGTAGGGCTCTAGGCCCTCATAGTCCCTTAACAGTAACCACCCTACTGGATCCCTTTGGGAATATCTCCTTTAGCTTCCATGAGAATATTCAACCTCCCATATGTAAAACATGGGATACAGGCTGAGTATTGCTAATCTAAAAAACAATATGATCCAGATATTTCAAGTATCAAATGACACCAGTAGAAAATGCTACACCTGACAGCATGTGATGGGTTACTGTTAAAATATAGACATAATGAAGTTTTATCTAAAATTACCTTCAGGCTATGCGTATAGGAATTTTGTGTTTAGATTTATGTCCCATACCCTATACATACCTCATTATGTATACACAAACATCCCAAAATCTGGGAAAAATCTTAACTGAGACTCTTCTTGCTTCTTGTAAGAATTTTAGATAAGGAATATTCAATCTGTAACAACACAGCCATGTAGGCCTTCTAGAGGATCATAATGCCCCAAGTTTCTCAGGCACTGACACAGTGCCTGTTATGTGGAAAAACTCAATTAGGGATAGCTATTTCTACTATTACTATTGTTTGTGTATAGATTCGCCAACAAATTTTCACCTCTTTCAACAATCATCTTCCTTGCATGGAAGGTGGTGGTCTGGAAAATTCTATCTTACACTGCTGACTCTACGGACTCAACCCGGAACTAACGATTTGCCCAGTCCCAGCCTGTGGACTTTCAATTAAATTCACTACCCCCAACTCTTTATGAAACACAAATTTCACTTTACCACTTTTTGTCATAGACTCTACATCAATACAGTATTTTTTAAGGCAACAGAAAAGGACCTTCCAATCAGGTCAGAAGATCCCTTTTAACAGTTTTACCTCATGGGCTTTCATTAGCCCATAGCCTATATCAAAGCCTTGTAGGAATTGATTGCTTTCTCGATGTACTTTTATTTCTTAACAGCTCTGTTTTTTCCTCCTAGGCCTCATTTTCTACCAAGGTTATACCCTACTTATTCCTCAAAAAATCAGCTTGAATAAGATGTGTTCTCTCTAATTTGCAATAGCTTATTCAGGAAAAGTTAGTCCCCTGTTTTCTAAAGACAGTTTGTGTACCCTTCTGTTACAGCAATTTTTATTTTAACTCATGGGAACAATATCTCCATTCTCTACCCAAACAGAACCCTAGGGTCAGGTCAGTATTCCAGTCACCTCTTACTTCCTAGCACCAGCCCAGATTCATGAATGAAAAACATGCCCACTCATTCTTAATTCAGGGTAAAAATTTTATGAATTGGACAAAATGATGTTTCAGGCCCTTTCTAGCTCAAAAATCCAGGAACTACTGTGGACAAGGAAAAGCTAGAACAGCTAGTGCTAGCAATGGAGGTACATGCTAGGAATATCCCCAGATCTATGTAACTGCAACAGCTTATCTATTGCATGAGTAAGAGAGAATATTTGATGAGGGCCTCAAGAGAATGGAATGCACATCTTGTTTCTGTATGTCCCTTTGGGAGTCCTTGAATCTCCATCAAGCTTCGTTTCCATATTGGTTTCCATATTGGTAATATGAAAAGATCAGATTAGTTTCTTTCGGGTCTTTGTTATAATTCACATATTATACTATCCCACTGAAAATGAACAAATTAGTGAATGAATGAATGAATGAATGAATGGTCATATACAGTTGCTAGAAATCCTGTGTAACCTAGCCTAAGACAGTAGTCATCTAGATGGAGGGAATGTTGTGCGCATATCCATCAGCACCCCGTGCTGGATGTAACACTGCAATTATGGTGGATGTGTCTGTGGCCCATGGATGGTTATTTCTGTTGGGTCATGATTACATGTGTAGCTTCTTTACAGAATCCCTCAACAGTAGATTTAGATAGGGTCTAAATTTTAAATGATGTGAACTTAAAGAACATGAAGTTGGGTAGGTAGGGAGGTAGAAAGGATTTGGAAGGACTTGGGGGAGGGGAAAGACTATGACCAAAATCTACTGAATGAAAAATTGAAGAAATAAATGTAATGATAAAATTGCAGAGTAGGTTGTAGTACTGGTGGCGCAAACATAGCCCCTAATCTATGGGTAAGGTTGAAGGGCACAGTTAGTAACCAAATTTGTACGGTGAAACTGTTTTTTAAAGCATTTAAGTTCTGTCATGACATATCCAGACAAATCATAGCCATTTTCAATTGTTACAGTGTAAATTTAAAAGCACTCAGTCAAGGCTGGAGGTGTAGCTCAGTGGTAGAGTGCTTGCCTAGCATGCTCGAGGACCTGGGTTCTATCCCCAGCACTGAAAAACAAAGAGAAAAAATTTCTCAGTTACATTTTAAAATATTTTCAAAATAGCTGCATAAAATGTAAAATTTCAGACATAGTTGTGGGCAGAAATACAATTTTTTTTAAATATGACCTTTTGTAATCCATAAACCTCTTATTAGTCTACTTTTTCTTAACATATTTATAATATGCAGAGACTAAACGCAGATCACCCTTTAAACAAGAGCATTACAAGCTCTGACAGCATAAAAGAGCAACATCATCCTGTTGATACAAATGAAATCCTTAAATCCTTAAATCATTAAGTCCATCAGTAACAGGCCTGGGATACAGAGTGTTGAGATAGCAAATGTAGAATACTGAAGGCAGTCTTAACTTGCCTGATATCTCTCTCTGGGATTTCCTTGATGGCTATTCGTACTTGATTACTCAGATCACGGCCGGCATACACAACCCCATAGGAGCCTTTCCCCAAGACAACTCTCTCCCCATTCACATCATGGTCATACTCATACTAAACAAGGTAAAACAACAGGATAAATAAATAAGGAAGGAAGGAAACAAACAAACAAACAAACAAACACAACTTGTCAAAGAGAAACCCAAAAGTTATCTAACAAGTTTTCAAAACTATAAAGCATTAGTTGAGTGCCTAGTAAACAACATAGTTTTCAGGTTATATACTCTTTTATTTAACAATTATTCTCATTTGTTTGTGTGTTTATAGAATGACATAATGAAGTGGAATTCAGGACAGTAAAGAAATACCACTCACCTGTAAATTACCTGGCTCACCTTGGAGATTTTTCACCATTTTAATACTGCAATTTAAAACTTTCTAAGCATGTTAAGTACCACAAATAAGTCTCTTCCTGCATGGTCTCTTATTAACTTGTCAGGAAACAAACCTCTTTCAACAGCCCAGGAAAGAATTAAAAGGTAAAGTTAATGTTATCTTGATATAGAATATTCAGCATGTTGGGAGGTCTCCCCTTTCCTTCATAGAGGCTAGCCCTTACTGCAAATATGTTTTACAATTACGATTGCTAGTCTGTTTCACCTGTCTTACTATTAAAACCGGTTGCAGCCCTGTGGGTACGGTTAGCACACACCTATAATTCCAGCACTTGGGAGGCTAAGGCAGGAAGTTCATGAGAGCTCTGGGTTAGCTTGGACAGGAAGACCTGTCTTAAAAAGCAAAAACAAGGCCAGTAAGATGACTCAGTGGGTAATGGTGCTTACCATGCCAGCCTGGTGACCCAAATCCAACCCTCCAAACCCATAGAAAGGAGAATCAATTCTACAGTTATCCTTTGACCTCCACACATGTGCTCACACAAAGGGTGTACATACACAGTAAGTTGAAATGACAACATTAGTAAGCCACTGCATGCATTCAAGTATATTTTTGTTCATGATTAAAACAAAGGTGACAGTAGTCTAAGCAACTCTTATGTAAAACACACACACACACACACACACACACACACAGAGAGAGAGAGAGAGAGAGAGAGAGAGAGAGAGAGAGAGAGAGAGAGAGAGAGAAGGGTATTTCCGGCGTTTGGCACACCCCTACTGTTTCTATTTACTCCACATCAGTTTATACATTAAATGAATGATGTGGATGTTTCTTGTTATGTACCTAAAGATGCGCATGCTCATGTCAATTAATATACAATTAGGATAACTTAAGGGTCTCTACTGTCTGACAGAACTAGAAACAAGCCTGCTCCACAGGTTTATTTCAGTTTCTCTTTGTCACATCTGTTGCCTTTAAAGGCCATCTAGTCCACTTCAATAACACTCTGACTGGAACTGATAATTCTTGTACAAGACTCAATTTCTAAAATGAACCCTTTAGCAGCTTTTTGAAGAAAACCTTAAGGAATTAATTTCAGTCTAACTTTGAAATATGCAATAAAATCTCATTAAATTATAATTACTGGAAGAACTTGAATTAGTGGTAAATCTCAATGATTGCAAGATTTAAGCACACATAAATGGTATAGTCATTGTCTGCTGTCCAAACAAGCTTATGATAATGTCATTTTCTTTAAAGTGATTTAAATACTGGTATATTTAATATACCATCTATAAGGAGATATAAGTAAAGTCCATTTACACAAAACTCTGTTTCCACCTTGTCAGTTATTTCTCTTGGAGTCTCATACATACTAACATAGAAAAATATACTTTGCATAGTTATATATGAAAGAAAATTTTAATGTAATCCATGGCCATTTTTCAACATTCTGACAGGATCATATGATTTTTCTATAGAGATACTTCAAATTTAGTCTCTGAGACTCATTGACAATATCTGTCTAGCTCAAAAGGATCTTTAATAATACTCGACAAAGGATTTCACATGCAAATTGGGACACTTTTCTTTAGGCACCAATGATATTATTAAAGAATGTTTTTGCTAGTTTTGGGTCTTCTGTGACTTACCTCTAAGGTGTCTCCATCCGCCTCTCCCTCCAACTCCACTGTACTGCCCACTCCATTGTTCAGCATCTCTTTGACCAAAGAGCAAAACCTAGAACAGCAAATGTCCCAGGGTATTACACATCAGCATCACTCTTGCTCCTTAAGTTTACCTTAACTCTATTGTATTAAATTGTACTCAAACAAACTAAACCTCTACAAGTTGTAGAGCAATCATTTCACTCTTGACTTGACATGATACTTTAGTGATTACCTAATCCAGTTCTAAAACATATGTGCTACCTAAGTCCTCTCCATGTAGTATCTAGTCGGTTACCTGATGCCAAAGTACCTCTCTTAAATGCAGCACATATGTAGAACTAACAAGAACAGTTTCTCTTCTATAAACTACAGACTTTACTTTTGTGGGTTCCACACACACACACACATATAGAATATATAGAGAGATATATTGAATGTAGAGTTAACTACATTCGATTTTGTCTAGGTACCACATTTTCTTTATCTATACGTCTTTGGGGACACTTGGACTGTTTCTATTTTTGACTACTAAGTGCTGCAATAGACTTGGGAATGTAGATGTCTCCTTGACAGACTGATTTCAGGTCAGAAAAGAGGGGTGATTACTAAAGGCTGAGGATAGCAGAGAAAAGGGAGGGGCTGAAAAGGATGATTAGGGACTGAATGAGGAGATGGCTCAGTGGTTAAGAACATAAGTAAGATGCTGCTCTATACAAAGAATCAACAGAACCAAAAGCTGGTTCTTTGAGAAAATCAACAAGATAGATAAACCCTTAGCTAGACTAACCAGATGACACAGAGAGTGTGTCGAAATTAACAAAATAAGAAATGAAAAGGGAGATATAACTACAGAATCAGAGGAAATTCAAAATATCATCAGATCTACTACATAAGCCTATATTCAACAAAATTTGAAAATCTGCAGGAAATGGACAATTTTCTAGACAGATACCAGGTACCAAAGTTAAATCAGGAACAGATAAACCATTTAAACAACTCCATAACTCCTAACGAAATAGAAGCAGTCATTAAAAGTCTCCCAACCAAAAAGAGCCCAGGTCCAGATGGGTTCAGTGCAGAATTCTATCAAACCTTCATAGAAGACCTTATACCAATATTATCCAAACTATTCCACAAAATTGAAACAGTTGGAGTGCTACCGAATTCCTTCTACGAAGCCACAATTACTCTTATACCTAAACCACACAAAGACCCAACAAAGAAAGAGAACTTCAGACCAATTTCCCTTATGAATATCGACCCAAAAGTACTCAATAAAATTCTTGCAAACCGAATCCAAGAGCACATCAAAACAATCATCCATCATGATCAAGTAGGCTTCATCCCAGGCATGCGGGGATGTTTTAATATACAGAAAACCATCAACGTAATCCATTATATAAACAAACTGAAAGATAAAAACCACATGATCATTTCATTAGATGCTGAGAAAGCATTTGACAAAATTCAACATGCCTTCATGATAAAAGTCCTAGAAAGAATAGGAATTCAAGGCCCATACCTAAACACAGTAAAAGCCATACACAGCAAACCGAGAAAGAAATTAGGGAAACAACATCCTTCATAACAGCCCAAAATAATAGAAAATACCTCGGTGTGACTTTAACCAAGCAAGTGAAAGATCTGTACGATAAGAACTTCAAGCCTCTGAAGAAAGAAATTGAAGAAGATCTCAGAAGATGGGAAGATCTCCCATGCTCATGGATTGGCAGGATTAATATAGTAAAAATGGCAGTTTTACCAAAAGCAATCTACAGATTCAATGCAATCCCCATCAAAATACCAATCCAATTCTTCAGAGAGTTAGACAGAACAATTTGCAAATTCATTTGGAATAACAGAAAACCCAGGATAGCTAAAACTATACTCAACAATAAAAGGACTTCAGGGGGAATGACTATCCCTGAACTCAAGCAGTATTACAGAGCCGTAGTGATAAAAACTGCATGGTATTGGTACAGAGACAGACAGATAGACCAATGGAACAGAATTGAAGACCCAGAAATGAACCCACACACCTATGGTCACTTGATTTTTGACAAAGGAGCCAAAACCATCCAATGGAAAAAAGATAGCATTTTTCAGCAAATGGTGCTGGTTCAACTGGAGGTCAACATGTAGAAGAATGCAGATTGATCCATGCTTATCACCCTGTACAAAGATTAAGTCCAAGTGGATCAAGGACCTCCACATCAAACCAGACACACTCAAACTAATAGAAGAAAAACTAGGGAAGCATCTGGAACACATGGGCACTGGAAAAAATTTCCTAAACAAAACACCAATGGCTTATGCTCTAAGATCAAGAATCGACAAGTGGGATCTCATAAAACTGCAAAGCTTCTGTAAGGCAAAGGACACTGTGGTTAGGACAAAACAGCAACCAACAGATTGGGAAAAGATCTTTACCAATCCTACAACAGATAGAGGCCTTATATCCAAAATATACAAAGAACTCAAGAAGTTAGACTGCAGGGAGACAAATAACCCTATTAAAAAATTGGGTTCAGAGCTAAACAAAGAATTCACAGCTGAGGAATACAGAATGGCTGAGAATCACCTAAAGAAATGTTCAACATATTTATTCATAAGGGAAATGCATATCAAAACAACCCTGAGATTTCACCTCACACCAGTGAGAATGGCTAAGATAAATAACTCAGGTGACGGGGTTGGGGATTTAGCTCAGTGGAAGAGCGCTTGCCTAGCAAGTGCAAGGCCCTGGGTTCGGTCCCCAGCTCCAAAAAAAAAAAAAAAAAAAAAAAAAAAAAAAAAAAAAAGAAAAAAAAACTCAGGTGACAGCAAATGCTGGCGAGGATGTGGAGAAAGAGGAACACTCCTCCATTGTTGTTGGGATTGCAGACTGGTACAACCATTCTGGAAATCAGTCTGGAGGTTCCTCAGAAAATTGGACATTGAACTACCTCAAGACCCAGCTATACCCCTCTTTGGCATATATCAAAAAGATGCCCCAACATATAACAAAGACACATGCTCCACTATGTTCATAGCAGCCTTATTTATAATAGCCAGAAGCTGGAAAGAACCCAGATGCCCTTCAACAGAGGAATGGATACAGAAAATGTGGTACATCTACACAATGGAATATTATTCAGCTATCAAAAACAATGACTTTATAAAATTCATAGGCAAATGGTTGGAACTGGAAAATATCATCCTGAGTGAGGTAACCCAATCACAGAAAAACACACATGGTATGCATTAATGAATGCATAAGTGGATATTAGCCCAAATGCTCAAATTACCCTAGATGCACAGAACAAATGAAACTCAAGACAGATGATCAAAATGTGAATGGTTCACTCCTTCTTTAAAAGGGGAACAAGAATACCCTTGGCAGGGAATAGGGAGGCAAAGTTTAAAACAGAGGCAGAAGGAACACCCATTCAGAGCCTGCCCCACATGTGGCCCATACATATACAGCCATCCAATTAGACAAGATGGATGAAGCAAAGAAGTGCAGGCCGGCAGGAACCGGATGTAGATTGCTCCTGAGAGACACAGTCAGAATACAGCAAATACAGAGGCGAATGCCAGCAGCAAACCACTGAACTGAGAACGGGACCCCCGTTGAAGGAATCAGAGAAAGAACTGGAAGAGCTCGAAGGGGCTCGAGACCCCATATGTACAACAATGCAAAGCAACCAGAGCTTCCAGGGACTAAGCCACTACCTAAAGACTATACATGGACTGACCCTGGACTCTGACCTCATAGGTAGCAATGAATATCCTAGTAAGAGCACCAGTGGAAGGGGAAGCCCTGGGTCCTGCCAAGACTGAACCCCCGGTGAATGTGATTTTTGGGGGGAGGGCGGTAATGGGGGGAGAATGGGGAGGGGAACACCCATACAGAAGGGGAGGGGGAGGGGCTAGGGGGATGTTGGCCCGGAAACCTGGAAAGGTAATAACAATCAAAATATAAATAATAAATACCCAATGTAATAAAGATGAAAAAAAAGAAATACCCAATGTAATAAAGATGAAAAAAAAAAGAAATACCCAAGTTAATAAAGATGAAAAAAAAAAAAGCCAGTACTAACAATAATCAAAATAATCTCGAAAAACCAGCACAAAATTGAAAGGTGTACATTTCATGATTTTATAACTTCCTGAAAGCTACTGTAATAATGTTTACTTACAAATGGATAGATATGCAAATAAATAGAAGTCCAGAAATAAACTCTTAAATTTAGGGCCAATTCATTTTCTTTTTCTTTTTTTTCAACTTCAGCAGCTCATGTCCCAAGTGGGACAGGCCGGTCTACCAATTCATTTTCTAAGAATGCCAATACTATTTGATGGACAAAAGAATATTCTTCTCAATAAATGGTGTTGGGACAAATATCACACATGAAATGCAAAGTTATATTCCTATCTTATAGTATATTTAACAAATTAAAGGGATAGCGACATAACTTATTAGGTAAAGTCACTTGCTGCTAGACCTGAAGACCTCATTTCAATCCCTGGAATCCACAAAGGAGAAACTCTAGTCTAGCTAGTTGTCATCTCATATCAACATGAACACCTTGGCACCCCATACCCAACCATAAGTAAATAAATAAAATGAACTTAAAATGGAACACAGACCTAAATATAATAGCCAAGCCTATTATAAATTTAGAAAAGAAAAAAAAGAACCTTAGAGTACCTCAAATTAGGTAAAGCATTTTTAATTTAAATTTATTTTTTTGTGCATGCCTGCTAATCTGTACACATTCCATGTGTGTGACGCAGTGATCATGGAGGCCAGAAGACAGCATTGGATCACCTGGATCTGGAGTCACAGGTGATTGTGCGCTGCCATGAGCTATCTCCAGCCCCCCAAACCATAAATATAAACAAAATTGCAAATGACAAGAAAATGGATAAATCTAATAATTAAAAATATTTGTGTTGTGATACTTATCAGTGATTGATAACTCACAGAATGGGAGAAAGTCTTAGCAAATTACATCTGGGTATGTATGTAGGATATGTAAGCATCCCATAATAAAAAGACAAATAGCCCAACTAAAAATGAGCAAACATCATTTTCTCATCAGCAGAAATAACACAAAGATATTGAGCATCCTCTGTTATGAGGCACTAAGCAATATGCAGTATCATTTCTGTGCTATTCCTACCCAAAATAATAACACACATATAATTATGAGAAAATAGGAAATAAACCCAAATTAAAGGACTACACAACATATAAGACCTGTGCCTTTTGAAAGTCTTAAGTCTTCTCGATGAGAGGAGACAGAGATAGCCACTCAAGCAGCACATGATCCTAGATTGGATTGGGGATCAAAGATAAAATACCTTGTTTTGTTATAAAAGGCATTAGGATAGAAAGTAGGTAAAATCTTGTACTACATTATAATCCCATGTCCCTCTTAATTCCCAATTATATAGCTACCACAGGTATAGAAGTGAAGATTTCTTGTTTTTCAGAACTACACTAAAATATTTAGAGGCAATAAGGCATTATTTCCATGGCTTACTCCTTCTGTTAGAGAAAACAAACATGCATATAGAAACAATATGAAATGACTGTAGTAAAAGGGCATCTTGAGGAATTCTGGGTAAAGCATTCATGCTAATTCTTACTTTTTTGAAACTTTCCTACAGCTTTCAACATTTTTCTAAATAAAAAGTACGTTTTTTAAAAAAGTTGGGCAAAGTTTGAACACTCAATCATTTAAAGAGGGTACAAAAAAGTGTCTAATCAACACAAGAAAAGATGCCTAGAACTATCTGTCAGTAGGGAAATTCAATTCAAAGAAATACCCACTATAATAGCTAGAACTATTTAAAAAAATAGATAATGAAAGAAAGAGAGGTGGAGAAGTTAGAACTTTCATATATTGCTAATGGGAATGTAAATGGGAGAAGAGTTACCCTAAAATCCAGTATTTTGATGCCCAAAAATCTACAAACTTGGTGTACTCACAAAACTTGCATATGGATGTACACAGAAGTAAAATTCATAGTAATCCAAAAGCTACAAGCATCCTACATGACCAGCAACTGATGAACAGACAAGATAAAATGTAGTATTAGTTCTCTGAGGGAGTATTGATACATGATATGTTATGGAAGACTCTTAAAACCTGGACACTAGAGAGAAGAGCCCAGGCATGAAAGGCCACATATAATGACACACATACACATAATGTCCAAAATAGACAAATTAATAGAAAATAGGTTGGTAGTTGTGTAGGGCTGAGGATATAGAGGGTCTGGATAAGAGAAAATGGTAAGTGAACATTAATGGCTACTGGGTTTTCTTTATGATAATGAAAATATTTTTAAATTATATTGTGATAGCTGGAGCTACATTAAAATTATTAGCTTATATACTTTAGATGGTTGCAAGGTATGTGAATTCTATCTCAATGATGTAAAAACAATTTTATATGAATTAAAATTTTTAAGAAAGATAGTTAACATTTTTCATAACAATGATCCTTCAATATCATCTGTCACAAATACATTGCACATACCTAAATTTACTATAACTCACCTATTGCACTGTTCTTCGGTGGAAAAGTAGATTTGAAAGTCATCAGAATTATCATGGACATAAAGAAAACAGCACCGTTCATCAAACTTGGATAGGCTGTAAAATTTCAAAACATAAGAATGTTTATACAGCTCTTACTCTTACTCTTCTCTTCTCTTCGCCCATGCCCTCTTTGTCCCTATCCTTCCCCCCCATATCCCCAGCCCCTTCCCTCCATACTTCTCCCCTCTTCTACTCTTCTTCTCTCATTAAACCTTTCCATGTGGGAAAAAAAGAATGCTTATAGAAAGTCAGGTATTGTGGTACACACTTTTAATCCCAGCACTGGGAAGCAGACACAGGTAGATCCCTGAATTTGAGGCCGCCCTGGTCCACAGAGCAAGTTCCAGGACTGCCAGTGCTACACAGACAGACCTTTTCTATAAAAAAAAAAACAACAAAAACAAAGAAAATGCCTATGCACACATTATGATGCCTATTTTATTTTTTCACAATTTAATTTAAATTTTTTATTTACGTTACATCCCAATTTCAGTCACTCTCTCTCGCCTACTTCCAGTCCCACCCTTACAAATCACTCTCCCCATTACCCTTCTCCCCTTCTCTGAAGGGGAGCCCCCTTGGGTACTACCCCACCCTGAGACATCCAGTCTCTCTAAGACTAAGCACCTCCTCTCTTACTAAGGCCCAACTAGACCATCCAGGTAGGGGAAGGGGTTCCAATGGCAGGCAACAGAGTCAGAGACAGCCCCCATGCTCCAATTATTAAGGAACCCACAAGAAGACCAAACTGCACATCTGGGGCAGAGACTGAACTACCGACCAACTGCATGGTACTGGTACAGAGGCAGACAGGTAGATCAGTGGAATAGAATTGAAGACCCGGACATAAAATCACACACTTACGCACACTTGATCTTTGACAAAGAAGTCAAAAGTATACAATGGAAAAAAAGAAAGCATCTTCAATAAATGGTGTTGGTCTAACTGGCTGTCTGTATGTAGAAAAATGAAAATAGATCCATATTTGTCACCTTGCACAATGCTCAAGTCCAAGTGGATCAGGACCTCAACATAAAACCAGAGACACTCAATATAATAGAATAAAAAGTGGGAAAGAGCCTTGAACTCATTGACACAGGGGGATGTTTCCTAAACTCCAATGGCTCACTCTCTAAGATCAAGAATTGATAAATGCAACCCCGTGAAACTGGAAAGTGTCTGTAAGGAGAAAGATAACGTTAATAAGACAAATCAGCAACCCAGACTGGGAAAAAATATCTTCACAAACCTCACATCCGATAGAGGGCTAATATCCAAAATATATAAAGAACTCAAGAAGCTAACCGCCCGAAAACCAAACAACCCAATCAAAAAATGGGGTATAGAACTAAACTGAGAATTCACAACAGAAGAATCTCAAATGGTTGAGAAGCACCTAAAGAAATGGTCAACATCCTTAGTCATCAGGGAAATGCAAATCAAAACAACCCTGAGATTTCACCTCACACCAGTCAGAAGGCTAAGATCAAAAACTCAGGTGACAGCAGATGCTGGAGAGGATGTGGAGAAAGAGGAACACTCCTCCATTGTTGGTGGGATTACAAACTGGTACAACTACTCTGGAAATCAACTTGAAGGTTCCTCAGAAAGTTGGAAATAGACCTACCTAAAGATCGAGAAATACCACTCCTGGGAATATACCCAAAAGACACCCCACTATGCTACTGGGGCACATGTTCCACTATGTTCATAGCTGCCTTATTTGTGATAGCCAGAAGCTGGAAACAACCCAGATGTCCCACGACAGAAGAATGGATGCAGAAAAGTGGTTCATTTACACAATGGAGTACTACTCAGGTATTAAGAATGAGGACATCCTGAGTTTTGCAGGCAAATTGATGGAACTAGAAAACATCATCCTGAGTGAGGTAACTCAGATCCAAAAGGACATGCATGGTATCTACTCACTAGTAAGTGGATATTAGCCAAAAAGTAAAAAATAAAATACAGAATGTCCAAGATACAATCCATAGAACTCAAAAAGGTCAACAAGCTGAAGGGCCCAAGTGATGATGCCTCAGTTCCACTTGGGAGGGAGAAGAAAGCAACCACAAGGGGGGAGGGAAAGGGGATGGGGCAGGGGAGATGGGAACATGATCTGGTATTGGGTGGGGGGAAAGGACTGACACCCCAGGGGCAAGCAGAAAGAATGGAAACAGGTGAACTAGGGAAGTAGGAGGTTGGGAGGACCCTCCAGAATATACCAGAGACCTGGGAGGTAAGAGACTCTTAGGAAACAAAAGACAGGGGTGGGGGGGAACCCTAGATGAAATGCCCTATAGTGGGGGAGAGGGAACTTGTAGAGCCCATGTCCAGCAGAAAGTTAGAGCATTGAGATGGATGGGGTTACTATCCCACAGCCGAAGCTCTGACCCATAATTCTTCCTGTCTGAAAGAACTGCAGGGATGGAAATGGAGAAGAACCTGGGGAAAAGAAAGTCCAGTGACAGGCCCAAAGTGGGATCCAGCTCAAGGGGAGGCCCTAAGATCTGACACCATAACTGAGGGGACCTATTACGACTGCCCTCTGAAAGACCCAACAAGCAGCTGAAAGAGTCAGATGCAGATGTGTGCACCCAACCAATGGACAGAAGCTGCTGACTTCTCTGGTTGAATTATGGAAAAGCTGGAAGAAGATGAGGAGGAGGAGGAAGGAAACCCTGTAGGAGGACCAGCAGTGTCAATTAACCTGGACCCCTGAGATCTCTCAGACACTGGATAACCAACAAGGTAGCATACATCAGCTGAGATGATGCCCCCAACACATATACAGCAGAGGACTCCTGGGTCTGGGTTCAGTCAGAGAAGATGTGCCTAACCCTCAAGAGACTGGAGACCTCAGGAACTTAAGAGGTCTGGCGGGGTGGGTGGGGTGGGGCCACCCTAGTGGAGACAAGTGGGTTGAGAGGGAAATAAAATCTTGAGTGTGTAAAAAAAAATCAAAAAAGGAAAAAAAAAAGAAAATTGAAATAAATCTAAGTTATATTTTTGTACACTTCCTACGTTCCTGATATTATTAGTCATTATTTTAAAATAATTTTATTTTTAAATTTTATAAACCTATGTGTGTGTGTATGTATGTATATATGTATGTATGTATGTATGTATGTATATGCTTGTGTGTGCAGGTTCTGCAGAGACTAGAAGAGGCTGTGTGATCCTCTGGAGCTGGAGTTACAGGTAATTGTGATCTACCAAACATGGCTGCTGGGATCTGAAGTCAGGTCTTCTATAAGAGCAGTGAGTAGTCTTGACCACTGAACCACCTCTCTAGCCTCAATGCTTCATTAATCTTTTAGTAAATACTTCCACAATTTGACTTTTCTTACTCTATGAAATATAAATTAGGAACACTTATACTGCAAATATATTTATCCATTGATTTTAATATGTATCAAGAGGTTCCTATATATTCAGGGCAAAGAAAATATGAGCAACAGAAAAGGGTAGAAAGTATGATCTCTGTCTTCTAGGCGTTTATAATCTTACAAAAACAGAAAGGTAAGAATTTTCATGAAATAATTATTGTCTCAAAGGACTTTTGACACTTAGAAAGTATTAGGGCATTCATGGTCAAGGAATGTAGACCTGAGAAAGATCTTTTAAATATTTTCAGTCTATTTCTACCAAATGTCTGGATCTGACTTACATAGCTTCAAACAAGCAATATTCAGTTTGCTTAAATACATCCAGAAAATGGAAGTCATCACACTCTTATCTACTTAGAGATTTCTCTGTTAGAATGTTCACTCCAATTGGGTCAACATGTAATAGCCCTCATTCTGCCAGATACTTTAGCATCTATACAATTAGCTCTTCAAACAAATGAAGCCACACTTTATTGGGCCCCTTGTTGGCCATTTCTTTTGCTCCAGACTTTTTTCTGTTTGTTTTGAGATGTGGTAATGGTGCTGAGCTTGCTATGCGAGTCCAACTCCTGATTCTTCTGCCTTAGCCTCCCAATAGATGAAAAGTGTCTTAAAGTATTCTTAATGCTATAGACGACACAAAGATGTATTAAAACAGCAACAGCTTAGGGTGATTGAGAACAAATTACAGTTAGGTTATACACGAGCCAGTTTTGAGAAAAGAAGCTACAAAAAAAATTAACTGCAATAGGATGCGAAGACTGCCTGTCATGTTATGCCAGTCCTGAGGTCTTGTCATAGCTCTATGTAAACCCCTACTGACGGCTGAACTGGAAGCTAGAGGCATTTCTATGAAGTAATATAAACAAAAGGCCATGTCTACACCTTTTTCTACAATATTATTGCCACATAAGATAGTCTTTTCTCCTGATTTCAAGGGAGCATTATGCAAGTGCACCATCATTCCTATTTAAACAGTGATATTTTCAGGACAGGATCATTCTGGGTGTAAAGGGATCTATTCAGTGGCTTTTGAGTTAAGTGTTATGTTTAGCCAAACTCTCATTTGATTAAAACAGAAAAAGCAGAATCCTACAGAGGCTGGGTGATTTTTATAATGCCACAAAGCAAAGAGAGAACTTCTATCTCTCTCACAGTAAACTCCCATCTTTGGACATCCTAGTAAGTTGATTAGGGCATCTGAAGTATAGTAGCCTGGCTTTGGATAATCCATGAAAGCTCCCCACTCCTGATCCCAATAGCAAGTGACATAGCTTTTGGAAAATATCATCTCTGTTCCTATTAACAGTACCCCTGCCTCAGGAGCTCTGTTCAGGAGCCTACTCAAGTACTAGATGCAAGTACTGACTTCAGCCCTGGGGTGGTGGGGGGTGGTAGAGGAGGAGGAGAGCACTTGAACCTTGGCTCTAAAAAGATATTCCTTTTTCAGTCAACATTTTCTCTTTAAAGTATGGTAACTACTTTCTTCTACAGGGTTGGAAAAGGTACTGCGTTACAAGTCAAGAGGCTCTTAGTTACAGCATACTGTGGACATCATATGGGGCAACAATAAAGAAAATATTCTGTTCTGTTAAAATAAGAACATCCCATCTTATAAGTGAGCGGAAGTATCAAAACACCTTAAACACCTCCTTTATTGGTGCTAGGACAGAGTTACATTTTTCTCTTATGTTCTTACCTGATTCCTTTAATAGAAGAGGCTGTAAAATTCCATTCATGGATTTGTTTCTGCAAGTATAAATGACAGAACTCAAGAGCTTGATTTTTTTCAATAAAATATCACTTCTGATTTAATCCTGTCATCAATTATTTCTTCTAGTGTGTTCTCAATAGTGATTAGGGGTTAGAACAATATACTTTGCAAAATTTGGAACACAGAAAACATTTTCTGAGATATGAAAATTCATGTCTCTGATACAGTTTAGAGCAAACAATATAAATTTGAAATATGCAGCTTGGGATAGATACACTACACACATTGAGTAGTCTTTCATCTCCTGTCAACACAGTAGGCAAACTTTGAAATAGGCTTAGGAACAGCCTACCTCAGTTATAAAAATATTTGGAGATGTAAGACTGACAAACCTCATTTTTCTTCATTTCAGTCTCTCCCCAGGCTCACAGTTAACCCAAATTTCTGTCTCCCTTACAGTTACATGAGGCTGTATGACTAAGTGCTGGCCAATGGGGTGTGTAAAGCTCTTCAAAATCTCCATGAAAGCTGAGCATAGGGGCACATGTCTGTAATCCTAGCAGTAAAAAGGCAAAAGATTGCCACGAATCCAAGATTGGTCTGATCTACATGGCAAATTTCAGGCTATCCAGGGCTACAGGATGAGAGCCTAACTCAAAAAAAGTAAATAAAAAAATCTTCCCATGAAAAAGCATATTTCTTTCTTATGAAAACAAACGACCCCCCCCAACCTCTACAGTAATTTTCTACCTTCTTTTTCCCTAGCTAGGTGCAATGTGGCCTTCTACAAGTCTGGATGTGGCATGAGGCATACACAATGTTTTATCATGTTAAATGTTGAAATTGAGGAGTTCTTTCAACAGCATAACAAGAAAACTACTGGGTTTCACCAAATACCAAATTTCAAAACAACTGTCCTTTCTCTACCACCATTCCTTGCTCTCAAATTTGAATAAAGTTAAGGCTTAGAAGGAATATCTGAAACACAATTTCAGAAAATCCAAAGACTGCACCACCGACATATAATTGTAGAAAATAATTTTAATTATGGAAATCCACTTAGTCCTGAGGTTATTTGAAATTTGGTCTTTGAGATTAAATATACCACAATAATAATCAGACATCATGTAAATAACACGGTAATAATCAGACATCATGTAAGTAACACAGTAATAATCAGATATCATGTAAGTAACCCTGCACCCCAAGGGAGCTGGTTGTTCAGCATTTTCCAGCACACTACTGCTTCATACACCCCATGAGTTCAAATTCTTAGTTAAGAAAACAGGAATTGAAGCTCTGTCTGTATTGATAATAATGAAGTTGTATACATGTACGAGAGCGTTCTCTTTCCATCATCCATACATAAGCCACCTAGAAAAATATAACTGTAGAGAAAGATGTCATGTTACTGGAGACAACTCACTCTTGCCTTTCCATTCTGCAGATTTTCAAAATTGTAATGAAGGCAAATGTACAACGTGTCTCGTGCAAAAATAAAATTTCTCTCTCTCTCTGACATTTCCTTTGACAGGTGTAAGAACTTAACAAAACATTTTATTGTCAAAGAAAACTTGCTTTGTGGATAATTATTTTCTATTTCTTACTAAAACGAAGTTAAGGTATTTACAATTAGTGAGATACAAGCACCAAAGGCAATTTCAATAAAAAAAACTAACAACCATCCCAGGATCCAAATACGGGAGACCACATTGGTAGAATTCCATGACATCATAACCATTCTGCTTTAATAGCATTAGCATTTTTCCTACAATCATCTGTCAAAATGTGTGGTATTTCACATCTGTATCAATGAAATTATAAGACTACAGATATGAACTCTGAAGTTTCTACCACACTGAAAGTATCCATGGTAGAATGAAAATAAAAAAATCCAGGAATTGGAATGGGAATTTCCATCTTGAGGACACGAAGGTGACACTATGCTGCCTTCTGAATTGTGTTCACCTTGTAAATTCACATCGTGTGTTTATGATTTGTACATGTTTTTTGGGTACATAGTTTAGATGGACTTTCCCCAGTCTGTGATATTGGGGGCCAGAAATGTTTCAGTTTCTGTAATATTTACATACACTTTAATAACTTGGGCATCTTGGATCTACATATCTGAAATCTGCAATGCTCCCAAATCCAAAGCTTTGTGACTAGGAAATATTTCAGACTTTCAGATTAAGGAGGTGCCACCTGTACTTCGATGGCAAGGTTATAGAAAAAGAAAGAGGAGGCAAATGAAATAAACTATGTGAACTCTTTAAATGAGAAATATCAAGCACATAATATTGTACATATGTATAAATAATTTTTTTCTCGTTTGCACTCAAGTATTTAATATACACAGTACAGGAAAAATGCAAGCACATCATGACAGCTCATCCTCATTAATGATTCCCAACTGTATTTTCAACAAAAAGATTGCTCCAGAGTTAAATATTAGACAAGGTTAATGGTCTTCACTTAAGATTTGACTAATCTGCCAAGGTATTTCTAATCTGAATTTGAGTCTCTGTTTATTTTACCATGCTGTATTTTATTTGTGAAGATAATGCTAATTTTTGTCTGATAACATAATCATTCCCATTTTTGCTAACAGGGAGGAAAATAATCTTCCTTTGCTCAGCTAATGGTAGAAGTCTTCCCATACTCCATGGAAACACACGTACAGCAAATAGACCTATCTAATGTGCTTATCACATGTGTTATGCTTCATTACTACAGCATTTAGGAAAAATAAAGTCCTTTAGATCAACAGACAAAGATACTGGTATTACCACAAACCCGAAGACCCAGCTCAGCATTCTGTAATCTTTATAATAAGCAATTATAATTGTTAGTATAATATAAGCTTGTATAAACTTGATAGTAACTATCAAAGTTCTAAACACACACACTCTGGAATCAAGCAAGCCCATCTCTAAGATACAAACTGGCCAGTCATTGGCAAGGATGAGAAATGGAAGAATGTTACCAAGTATCAATAAGAAAGGTGAAATACTGTAAGTACATCTAGATTGAGAAATATAACATACAATAAGAAAAATAAGGAATATGATATTTTAAAAAAAATCAGGTGGCTGTGTGTATGCTTTGTGAAAAATTGTTCATGATCTCTAGAAATCTTTAAAAACAAGTTTCAAAAGAAAAGTTGTTACGTCAATATAAAAGCACTTGTTTCACAAACCTATGACCTAAATTTGATCCCCAAATCCCATAGTAATACGAGAGAACGTAAATTTGGAAGTTGTCCTCTGACCTTCATGTGCAAGTTGTGACTATGTGCACACACACATGCACGTACGTGTGTACATGTATAGTATCATGTCAGAACTTAAAGTCCTTTAGATAAACAGATGAAGATACTGGTGTTACCACAACCTGAAGACCCAGCTCAGCATAGGGTGCCTATTATCGCTGATACTACCACATAAGCTGTCCTACTTCAAAATCAAACCATTGATTAAATTATGTGAAAGAAAGCTCTAGTCCTAATTTTCCCTTACCATTTCTGTGGGTGAGACATGCCATAAAGAAACAGTTCTTTCTTCAGCTTCATTGTTGATAGAAACATAAGCAGGCTGGTAGATTTTGGTGGGCTCTATTACCAGAACCTACAATAAGAGCATTTTTTTAAAACAAAACACAGCAATCACACAGCTGACCCCGCCCAGTGAAGAAGTCAAAGGATTTGTAATTTGTACTCAACAAATACTGAAAAGCAACTATGCCAAGCAAGGCTCTAGGAGCCAGGCCTATAGCATGACACACAGTCCTGTCTGCACGAAGGCTCTCTTCTAATGAGGGCACCCAGCATCGAATACACAATCCAATCTAATGCCACCTAACACTCCAAAAAGAGTAAGGCAGAAAAGCAAGGAAGTTGGACTTCATCATACAGGGAGGTCAAGAAAGGCCTGCTTGAAAAGGTGACAGAAGAAAGGAGGAAGTTACAGTTCTTGAGATAAATAAGGAAGTAAAGGTTGGCCAGCAAGTACCAATAAGTACATATGCAAGGAAATGAAAAGTAACTGGTGTTTTCATCAGTAATGCTAGTTAATTGGTTAAGAACACGGAGGGCAAAGAGGAAGAAAGTGAAGAAGAGAGATCGAGGGAGGTGGAGATGGAGGTGTGGATGCAGATGAGGATATGAATATTCCAAACAAAGCAACCAACGTGTTTAGCATGCTAAACCTATATAGAGCCTACCTGAGGACCTGTTTGTTACTGATTTGTACCTATCCACCTTGAGACATGTTAAAATGAAATTAAAACAAGATTTTAAAATGAACTACCCAGAAACAAAAAATTATAAGCATTTCTGACAACTGCATTTTTGAGTAGTTAATGAAATTCTTTTTTAAAAACACTCATATTCACAAAAGTCTCATGGCACAAATATGAAATACAATTATTGAAATACACTGTCTATAATAATTAGATATCTCACTTATAAAAATTTATGAGATGCCCCTAAAACTGAAACAAAAACTAAATGAAGAGCTAAAAGCAAGTCTGCTTTTTCAACAAAGTTTTAAATATTAATTAGTAGCACTGGAGGCAAACCACGGCTTAGGAAAAGACAGCTTTAAATTCCATGTTCAACTTTTTTCAAGACAATATTTTTTCACCGTATTATTTTGGAACCAGATAATTATTGTGTGGCGGGGAGGTACTGTTCCATGCATTCGGGGACATTTAGCAGCCTACCTAGTACTTATATATTACCGACTGTCTGTATCATCAACTCCTTACCCTTAGTACTAATACCCAAAAATGTCTACAAATTCCACCAAAAGTCTCTTGAATGGAACAAAATTACATCCAGTTGAGAGACAATATTTGAGAGGACATGAGCAACTTTTTCCCAGAGTCTAACTTATCATCTGCTGATTCCACAGAGGACTGTTATTATAAGCTGCAGTTTTCTTCCTTTTTAGAGTTTTTAACAATTATGTAGCATGAATCTCTAGTTTCTTTTGTCTATCTTAAAGGACTGGGGTTAGTGGTATAGTTCACTGTTAGAATATTTGCCTAGCAGGTGCCAGTTTTTAAATTTGATCCCAGCAAAGAAACAAACAAGCAACCCCCTGCCCATTTAGCACATCTTACTGGAAATCTGAGTCCATTAGTAACTTCGTTTGTTGCTTCAAAAATGATATCTAACCAGAAGTTAAGCCGTTCCTGCCTGGGTGAATGTTCTGTAATGGGTTTCTTGAAGCGTTGAATTAACAGCAAGTTCTGAACTAATGACCGCAGGTACCTGGAAAAAAACACACAAACCTCATAAATTAGATTCCAAAAGAAACTGAAATCAATTCTAAACCCTTTAAAAGAAGCTTCTCAAAGCCTTATGCACTTCAATTTGCATTTGTCACGAGCTCTTTATAAAGTCACTGAGCAGACACATAACTAATCACAAGAAATGCAAACAGCAGACAAAATCAATACAACAAAATTCTAAAAGACAAGCTTTTTACTAACACTCCAATTTTAGTACATACTGTCCAATGTTTCTTGGCCTTTTGGCTAAGACCAAGCATCAGTACGACATCTAATCGTAGTGGAAAGCATGGGACAACTGTTTTAGAAAACAGAAAAAGCAATTACAAAATGGCAATATGTCAAACCCCTGTTAAAAATTTTTAAGTAATCTTTTTGTTTTGAGGTACTTTTAGAAATATACCAAAATCTGTATATTCTTGATCCAGTATGCTCTAGTAATTACATCTTACAAATTCATTGTACAGTATCACAGTCAAAATTCTGCCATTGCTATAGTCAAGGTTCATGCCCACCACTATGAGCCACCCCATCATGTTGCTATCCTACAGTAGTATTTCTTTCCTATCCCTATCCTCTCCCTCAATTCAAGCAACTGCTTATCTAAAATCTGTTGCTTTTTATTTACAAAAATCATAATCTGGCCAGGTACACTTTCATGTCAGGAAGCCTTGATTCTGCCAACACTTTGCTGTCTTCAAGCAAATTGAATATTTGAAAATATAGTTGTCAGGTAGTGGTGCTTACTTTCTCTCTGGCACTAAATAGGGATGGTTCCATATGAAAGCATCATTGTATTATTGGGGTTTTGAGGACAAAGTATAACATTATTTAGGAAAGTAGACTAGTTTAAACTCTAGCTGACTTGTTTGGGTACTTATGAGGCCTTAATCATCCATACTTGACACATTCTGGCCCTTGTCTAGATGCTAATATTGCTCTAAGCTCTAGAATATCCTGTCTGCTAAGACTGTTTTCCAGGGGCAATGCTAGACAGTCTTCACCAACAATATGACTCATGTTGGAAGCCTTGGGCCATGCACCATATCAGTTTGACCCCTGGAAAAGCTGAAAACTGTTATATTACGAGCAGCCACATGAACATTTTGTGCCTACATAATTCATCCTAATAAAAAAGTTGCACACCACGGCTTATTGAACTTTCCTGGCTGTCAGCACTTTATACCTGATGTCACATATTGGTGATGGAATAATTGTTCCCATCTGTGCATAGTATTCCACTGGAAGATGAGAACTGAAAGTACGTACACACTCTCCTCTAGACACATGTTCCAAGTATCTTCTGCCATCACTAGCTTACTCTGTATTTTTCAATGTAACAAGTCATAACAATGAGTGTTAATACCATTTGGAAGTCCAAAACACCAGACTGGCTTTTGGGTACTGGGCACTCTTGATGGAAAGCACAACACTGTTAATCAGTTAACCCAGGTACTAATATAAGGGCACTAGATCCAACCCTGGGGTTCCCTTTCTCTGGAGTCTACTCTGTTTGGTCCAGACAAAGCAGTGTACTTTAATATTAGGATATTATACACAGAAGCCATTCTTGGAGGGCTGGAGATCCAACCTAGTGTACTCATTCAGTTTAAGAACTTTCAAAATGTTGATATGGCCCGAAAACCAAATGTTAGTTTTCTCAGACTAGAGAGAATAAAGATTGAAGAAATGGGAGGAAGAAATTCCTACCCCCAGATTCCAGTTGGTGTATTAAACTGGAAAGTAAGAAGCAGCAGGTGAACAAGGGCTATTTAGTTTTTAAAAAATATTCAAGTGTGAGTCCTAATCAGAGAATCAGAAATCTGAAATGTTTAAAAACTCTATACTTTTTGAGTGTTGAGTCTACATATCTGTGTTTATTACAGCACTGTTCCCAGTGGTAGAATCATTTAATCAGCCTAGGTGTCCATCAGCATGAAAAAAATTGTATGAACAACTGAGTGTTATCTGACTATGAAGAATGAAACTATCATTTGGAGGAAAATGGATGGAACTAAAGGTCATCAGGTTAAACAAAGTAATCCAGGCCATGGAGGAAAATATGGAGAAATGTATTCTTAATTTTAGAAAACACATGAAAATAAAATGGGTATTATTTTGGAATAGAAAGGAGACCAGAGGGAAGGAAGAGAGATTGGAGAAGGTAACAGGGGGTGGTTACAATCAGAATATGGGAAATCCACCATTTTGTATAATTACCATACACACAAATTTAAGTTTTGGGTTTTGAAACGGTTCAGATTTGAGTTAGAGATGTTCAAGTAGTAATGTCTATATAAATATTAAAAAATTCCAAACTTCCAAATCTCAAATGCTTTACAGTTCCAAGTATTTCAGATAAGGAATATTCAACCTGAAATAGACCTGTATTTTAGAAAACTCAGATAACATCGATAAGAGAGAATACAAATTAAAACTTTTATAAGGTCATCTGTCTGAGATAAGCACTGTCAATATCTAGGATAATATCTCTTTATCATTTACTCATTATGTGTCTACTAAGCATTTTTATGAGACTATAGTAATCAGTAAAGTAACCACAATTCTAACGGAGTTTCATGTATCTATGGGGAACTGTGATATTGCCCATGCTTTTTCTATGAGTAACATACCAGGTATACATTTTTAATTAAAACTAGAGAAAAATAGTTCTCCAAGGGTGGTTCTCCAGGAACAGGGATAGACTGTGGAATAGCCAGGTAGTATAGAAACTGAGGAGGATGCCAACACCCTTGAAGAGGGTCAACAGAATACTTTATATCACCACAGAGCCCAGCATGGCCAGTAGATCACTGCACGCCTCCGGCTCAGGAACATCATTTTCTTGGTGGTGTTTTTCAGCTTTACTATATAAACTTTATCACAAACACATATAAATACTAATATCAAACAGCATTTTGCTCTTGAAGACAAACTAAAAAGAGTCAAGAGGACTAATGGTCTAGTCTCAGAGATAGAGCATGCAAGGATCCATTCCAGGTGAGCTGTTATCTATCTCTTCTACCCTGCACCTAAAACAATGAACTCTGAGAGCTGGTATGTCTATCTTAACTGCTTAAATGAAGAAGTCAGGCAGGTGTTGCTCTGTTACATTTCACTTTCTCCTTGAATGAGACATTTCAGAACAGGATAAGGTTGGAGACATGAGATTACTAGGCACAAATGGGACTTACCAGACTGGGGGTTTCAGTTTGAACAACCTCTCTGCTGCCTGTACAGCCTTCCCAATATCACTTGCCAGCATGCTGACGGTGAAGAACTGACCTACATCCCAGTAATTGTTCATTTTCTCCAGGCTCCCTTTTCTTCCCAATAAACTGTTCAGCCGGACACCTTAAGAATTTGAATTTTGATATCATGAAAGAACTTTCTAGGTCTAACATATTATATAAGACTTTAGGAAAAAGACAAGCAGCCAGGCATTTTATTTGGCTGCTGTCTCAGGTATGCTACTGGAAAGTATCTGAAAATCATCATTAGTTATTTGAAATACACACACACACACACACACACACACACACACACACACACCACACCACACACACAGACACCACACACACACAGCACACCCACACACACACTATCAAGTCTTGCTATGTAGTAGGCCTGGCTATCTGGAAATCACTATGTAAAACTATATAAAACAGGCCAGTGTCATTTAGGAAGGTTCATCTGCCTCTGCTTCTGACTTCTGAGAGCTGTGATTAAAGATATATGTCACCATACCCAGCAAATTGAACAGATTTTTTTAATGTTCAATTTGTATAACTAAAGCATAAATGTCTGCAATAATAAACAGCTTTACCTATTTTCCTTAGTTCCATCGAAGTTTCAAACTGTTGTCCAGAAACTATCAGCAAAACTGCAAGGTTAATTCCCGAATAAAGGGATGACTGGAGTTCAAACCCTTTGCGATACCTATAATTATAAAATCACCAAATTCTCATTACATCATCTCATTTTAAAATGAAATGTGTAGACAATAATGCAAATTACATTTTCATAAAAATAATTATTACTCTAATGTGTTATAGTTCCTCCCATGATTCTGACAAATAGGTACACACAACACAGCCTTAATGTTTTGACAATATAAAAGCAACACAGTAACTTACACCAACCTTTTAATTTTCATCCTTATATTTTGATCACACAAAGCATATATTGACTACATAAAAGGGGAATCATATGAAAGCATACAAACGAAAATGAAAATCATTAAAATCCTCCCAAATGACCATAGTTTGATATTTAAATCTCATTTTAAGTTAAACGCTCAATTTATACTGTTATACTGGGCATTTCTATCTTATAGAAACTGTGTCAATCATGAGTTATTCCTCTACTAGTCATTTATGTGCTTGCTTTTATTCACAACACTGAATCACATCTTTATGTATGAAGACAATGTCTGAATCCCAGACCCTCAATGGCTATCAGTGCAAATGTCCAGAGGAAGGAAGTGTAGGGAATTGCCACTTTAGGATAGGGAATGAGATAAAGAACAAGGAGTGTCATTTATACAGTTTCATTTGAACTCTCTGCTATATTCTTTACTCAACATAAAATGTTTATTTATTAGCAGTATGACTTCTATGATAAGGAAAAGTAATCCATTCAATGCAGTGGTAACACGAACACAGTTGATACCAAGGATTTGCAAACCAGGAGTGATTTTCTTTTTATTTATATGACAGGAGAATTTAGTGACCCACTAGGTATTAAAGGGAAAAGTTATTTAGTTGGTAAAAATGTGATTTTATGAACTTTGGAGGATAACACAGGTTCCACCACACAGACCAAAGGATACCAAGAAGTCACTGATACTCAACAAAACTCCAACCTTTCTCTAACCCTTTCAATGGTCTAAGACTTAAAATTTCATACCTTACTGGATTTTCCCATGTTTCTGTCACAATGAAAAGTTATACCAAAGCTAAACAAGTAAAGGTTCATGCCTCTATTCCCAGCACTTGAGAGGCTGAGGCAAGAAATTTGCAATGAACTCAACATCAACCTGACTTTAAGGAGAACAGGTAGGCAAAGAGAGGATGCTATGGGATCATAGTCTAAGACAGTAGTTGAGCTGGAGCTCTCTATCTAAGGGCCTAAGGTATGGGAGGAGCTGGGAATTCAGCAAAGTTTGTGTACATAGAAATTGTGTATATGCCATATTTCTCTGCCCTTTTGATTTTGGTAAGCCACAGGACTTATTTTAACCAAATTTGGCAGAAGTGAGTTCCTGAACATAAGCCCCAACAGGCCCTGTAATTCCCACCTTTACTTTCAATATCAGCTGTCAGATATGAATGGGGCTATAGTAGATTTTCTAGCCCTACCAAACCTCCAAGCTGACACAAGAAGTTTAGGAGTGAGACCTAGAAAAGGAAGTGCCTTAAAACCCCATGGAATCACAACATACAAATGGCTACAATGTGAAGCTACTAACATTCAGGGATGTTATGTAGTAAGCCACAGATGGGACACTCCCTAAAATATAACCATTGCCTAAAAGTAAGAATACACCTGCTAAAAATGCATATCAGATATTGTCAGTCTTTCATCAAAACTATTTAGTGTTGTCCCTTCCCATTTAAGAAGAAACCAATCTTTATGTCTCATTCACTGATCTTCTTTTGCCTATTCTTCACCACTACTGAGTGTGTAGCATGGTCCCTCCCTCAACATCTTTGTCCTTGCTCTTCCCCTTATGAGGAACACTTTCTTCATAGTTGGCTGTGAAGCGTATCCCTTCACAGCCTTTCTATCTACACCTGCCTTCACTATCCTGTTTAAAACCACAAACTACAGACTGAAATTATAGGTAGCTCAATGACAGAGCACTTGCCTAGCATGCACAAAGTCCTGGGTTTGATCCCTCGAAATCCCAAAATAAAACAAAATAAATTAAAAATTTAAGAACATTCTTTCAGACTTCTTTTTAACTCTTTTCCTGATTAGCCACCCCAAGCCATTACTATCAGCTGATATCCTATAGATTTTATTTGCTTGCTGACATTTTTTTACCAGCAAGGCAAGGTCCCCAAAGACAAGGATTCATATTTACTATATCTGGCATCCTATCTAAAAGTGTGTAGCCCAAAGTAAACCTTCAAGAAAGCCTTCAAATAAATACAAACACACACACACACACACACACACACACACACACACACACACACACACGCGCGCGTACCATCTATTGAATAAAGACAGGCAAACAAGAACAGCTCACTGAGAATATAAAGCCCAATGATGGTGGCGACAATTCTGGAAAGGGCAGCTGGTGGTAGTATGTGAAGCCTCATTCCTTTCTCATGAATGGACAGAGAGATGAATGGGGTAAGCACAAACGACAGGAACCACCACTTCTCATGGTTTTCTCTCAGATCCAGGAATCTAACATTTCTTGAGCACATATATTGCAATTGTTTTTTCACTGTCAGCCAGCAGACATACACATACTAGGGAAAGACCTGGCTACTCCGCCCATGTGGTTCTGTTCTAGGTAGCACGGTGTGTACTATTTACCACTCAATGGCACTGTCTCTGCTTGCATCCTCTTCACAACCCGAATCCAGGAAGATGTCCTTGTAGATCCTCCCACACAGGCAAAACATGTCAGGAGCAGGGTGGTCACAGCTTCGCAGAACTTGGAGCATGACCTGCAGAGCCTTTTCACGGTCACCTGTGCTGTTCCTCCTGAAAGAAAAGTCATGGGGTTGGGGGTTTGGCTCAGTGGTAGAGCACTTACCTAGGAAGCGCAAGGTCCTGGGTTCGGTCCCCAGCCCCGGGAAAAAAAAAAAAAGAAGGAATGAAAGAAAAGTCATGAGATCACACTCATGTAATTTAAGATGTTCTGTGTGTGTGTGTGTGTGTGTGTGTGTGTGTGTGTGTGTGTGGTGTGTGTGTTATGCTCAGAGGAAAAATACTTTGACTTCTTTTTTCTGTCTGTAGCCTATGATGGGACTTCTCAGCCCCCATAACCACACAAGATAATTCTAATAATAAACATTCTTTCAGGATTTTGCAAAGAATGTACTTAGCTCACCTAAATGCTTAATTATTGATGATAATTCAGGTTAAATTTTTTTTCTGGACTAGTTATACTAAGATTTCCTTTCGAGTTTTCTTATGTTTTATTATTAACTTGCAGCTATCCTTATTAAAACAAAATATCTTTTGAATATACACAAACCAAAACAAAAATCAAGCACCTGAAAAATGAAAAGCCAAGAGATTTTCAGCTTACAAGCCACTTTAAGACAGGTGCTAAAGAGCTCATCCCTTTAATAACGGTTACTGATTTCCATTCTGCTTATCATCCTCAGATCCCGAGTATCCAGAAACAAGCTCTAAAGATCATGGTTTTCTGCTGGCCCTCGGGGCTTCAGTCCCCACCACCCCCTGAATACCACATCGGGCCAGCAGAAAGAATGGAAACAGGCAACCTCAGGAGGAAGGAGGTTGGGGGACTCTCCAAAATGTACCAGAGACCCAGAGTCTTGGGAAATGAGAGACTCTCAGGACTCAAACGAATGGATCTTAGATGAGAGGCACTACAGTAGGGCCTTTGAATCTACCTCCAGCAGAAAGACAAGGCATCAAGTGAGGGATGGGGTTGCTATCTCACAGTCAAAACTCTGACCCATAATTCTTTCTGTCTGAAAGAAATGCAGGGATGGAAATGGAGAAGAGCCTGAGGAAAAGAAGGTCCAGTGACAGGCCCAAAGTGGGTTCCAGCTCAAGGAGAGGCCCCAAGACCTGACACCATTACTGAGGCTATGGGGTGTTCACAAAAATGGACCTAATATGACTGCCCTCCAAAAGACCCAACAAGCAGCTGAAAGAATCAGATGCAGATATGTGCACCCAACCAATGGACAGAAGCTGCTGACCCCTCTGGTTGAATTAGGGAAAAGCTAGAGGAAGCTGAGGAGAGGGCAACCCTGTAGG
Organism: Rattus norvegicus; assembly: GCF_021556685.1. Classification (NCBI taxonomy): domain Eukaryota; kingdom Metazoa; phylum Chordata; class Mammalia; order Rodentia; family Muridae; genus Rattus; species Rattus norvegicus. The sequence continues at coordinate 42,388,356 of NC_141554.1, forward strand.
AGGACCAGCAGTCTCAATTAACCTGAACCCCTGAGATGTCTCAGACACTGGGCCACCAACCAGGCAGCATACACCAGCTGAGATGAAGCACCCAACACAAGCAGAGGACTCCCTGGTCTGGGTTCAGTCAGAGAAGATGCACCTAACTCTGAAGAGACGGGAGGCCTCAGGGAGTTTAGAGGTCTGATGGGGTGGGTGAGGGTGAAGACATTCTTGTGGAGATGGGGAGGGTTGGGGGGGTATGGGATGTGGAGCAGTTGGAGGATGGACTGGGAGGGGAATAAAATCTGGAGTGTAGAATTCAATTACATGTGAATCTCTAGAGATAATATTTGGACCCCATGCCTTTTATCCTGCACATTCTGATTCAGTATGTCAGCAGTATTGCTAAGTCTATTGAACAATTCTCAGGCTGATTATTTGACCTACACGTGCATTTGACTTACATGTGCATTTGATTCTGTATGTGCACCTGAAAACTGTGGCTCCTTTTTCATGCATTTGACTAGGAGGTCACTACAGTCGCCTGATTTTCTTCTTACTACAGCTTGAGTCCTACCTCCCCACTCCCCCATCTCCTCTCTCATCTTTAACAAGATCATCTTTAACAATGTTATCTCCAGATACAAACCTTTGGCCTTTCTCTTGTGTTTCAAATACATTAGACCTCATGATACAATCTAGTTATATCTTGAGTTTTCAAACCATTCTGACAGCCATCCATTTTCTATTTCTGGTTCAAATCTTTCCTCCCCTAAACTCCAGATTTTTATTTTTACCTGCAACCTGAGCATGTCCTTTGCATGTTCTAACACCTCAAATCAATATACCTATAATCATTTGATCATACTATCACACATGTCTCTTAGCACCTCGCTTAATGATTTGAACTTTGCTCCTGTTATTTAGGCTATAAAAATAATATCAGTAGTGCTTGATGTCCCCCAATCCTGTTTATCCATAAAATACATGCCACTGGTTTTTATTTCAAACCATATCTGAAGTTAGTCCACTCCTCATGACTTCGACAGTTACCACCATAGCCCAAGTCACTGTCATTCCCTACCATCTCCCTTACTTTTCCATGATCTATTCTTAACACAGAAGTCATTGATCCTGCAACAATTTAATGCCAGGTAACAAACGGTTCTAACCTAACCTCTCCTGGGACACGCTGGGTGTGGTGGTGTATGCCTGCAATTCCAGAATTCTGGAGGCTAAAGCGGGAGGCCTGGGTTACAGTGAGACTTTGTTTCTAACAACAACAACAACAACAACAACAACAACAACAACAACAACATAACAATAACAACAACAAAGTCTTTAGGCACTCTTAGCTTAGACATATCATCTTCTAAAAATAGTTTTCGATACTTTCCAAGATCTTGTAGCTAGTTATTTCTCCAATCTCATCCCTTACTATCTAACGCTATCATCTATTCCACTCTAGCTCTGCGAGCCTTCTTACTGTTCCCAGTGCTGGTAAATATACGACACGGCTCCTGGTTACTTTCTGACTTTACTCCATATCACTTTCTAATGACTCAGGTCTTCTCTGATGAGACCATTCTCCTTTCTAGAACATTGTCTTGCAACTGCAGTAAATATAATAGAAGACTTTTAAGGTGTACACGCAAGCACAGTCACTCCTGTTGTAGGAAGTCAGGATGAAGTCAATCCAAGAACTATCACAACTCCCACATTCGTTTGCCTGTTCTATGTAGATGACTAAAGAAATGAAAGAGCCTTTGATAGTGAAGACAAGGAGCAAATCAGCGTGTTTTTATTTAAGAAAAATGACTTATTCTTAGAATTTTCTTGCTCAATCCCCACCCTCTGAATTTAATCTAGAAAACCACAAATAAAAGAGATACTCAGAAACCAAAAGCTGTCACACCCATTAGTCACAGCACTTGGATTCCAGGCCCTGCAAGAACTGAATGCAAAGATATCAGAAATGGCAGTCCCTGGCCCTTCCTGTACAAATATTGACAAGGCAGCAAAGGCAGCAGGGGGACAGGAGGTTGGGGGTTGAGCTAATCATAGTTGAAGTGAATCAAATTAAAAATGCAATCCACTTTCAACCCAGCTATTCTCTAGAACCATAAAAAAGCTATAAATGCTAATTACCAGGCCTAGACAAGGCCTCTAATATTCACAGTAACAAATAAAATAAAACCATACTTCAGACTCAGCTCTTTTAGGTATAATGTATATAGTAAAATATAGAGATGTACAGAGAAGCAGAAATATGCAATCCAATAATCGAGATACAATATAACCAACTGGACTGACCAGTGATGACTTTACTGAAAGTAACAAAAACTTGGGAAGGGCATGATACCCACATGCTTGATCCAAGCATTTGGGAGCCCGAGGCAAGAGAAACTGCATGAGGTTCAGGCTAGCCAGAGCAACCGTGTGAGACCCTTTCACAAAAACTCCACTACAAACAAGAAGTTGAAATCAACTATTAAAGATACATTACTTCTATGAATATTGTGCATGGTGGGGGAAGAAATGAAGCGGAGGAAAGAGGGAAGAGAAGGAATGAAGGAATAAGGGAGAGGAAGGAGAGAAATGAAAACTCTAAAACACAAGTCTAAGAACTACAGGAAAAAAATAAACATTACTGAATGAGCATATACCAACTCAGACACTACCCCAGAATCCTGCCACCCCTCCCCACAAAAAGCCCAAAACACAAACTGGGGCTGGTTGGTGGGGAAAATCACTAGGAAAGGGCAAAAAAAGGGATAACTTTGGGGGGCTAAACCATTGTACCTCTTGACAGTGGTAACCTCATGAGTTATATATTTACAATTTTACATTTTATTGCATTTAAACTATGCCACAATAAAGCTGTATTAAGAGCATACAGAAAACCATGGTATACCTGAGAGTGTTTTATTGGGCCAGTGCCTGGTCTGTTTTCTTTCAGATACTTTCTGTCTTCACTATTCTGCTTCATTCAAGGAGCTAAATCTCCAGACTTCTGGTAACCATCTATCTGGTAATACCCATTGAAAGGCAATCTAGGTAGGTAACTGGAGGATAGAGAGAAGAAAGAGACCAGGCAACTTTGTATGCCCTTTCTGGCTTGGGGCAGATCCAGCTACAGATGGTTTTCTTCTATAAACAGCTCCCAGAAGGCTGCCTCCAGGTTACTCTGCTATCTTGCCATCTGGTAATATCACCTCTATCCTAGACCCTCCAGATAAAGGGTGGCAGCAGTTTCCTACAGCTGCTAATTTCTAGGGTGCCTCCTGATTTTCTGACTCCCTCTTCAATTCTCTCATTGCCTGTGCAACCAATTTCCTGTGTTCAGTTTTCTCTACTTTAAATACATAGAGTAGTTGTTTCCTGATTGAGCTCTGACAGGTACACACCTGCCACAGGAAAACAGGTGCCCTCCCCTGGCCAGATGCCTCATATTTACCGATGAGAAGGGAACCATTAGACACAACCTAATCTGTGTTCTCATGCCAACAATACCCACAGCCAAAGAAACACAAACCAAAATAGGTGTTTCCAATTATACAAGTAGGTCCAGATTATATCATAGGGCAGAAGCATTCCTGCCATGCTCCCATTATACCAAGTTTCCCTAGTCTTCAGTGGATCACAAAGAAATATATGTGATGGCTCTAACTGAATGAATAGAAGACTGTGTAACAGAGCTGGACATTTTGCAAACTGGCTCTCCAATTCACTCAAAGACAACAGGGTCTGAAGCACATTCCTGCCTTGATCCTACCCTGTGACATGTTAACAGAGATATTCACAATGGATCCAGTTACGTGTCCACTCCTATCTACAAATTGTAGTAGGCTCATTGCAGCTTATTTCTCTTTCTTCCTGATTGCCCAGACTTCATTTCCCAACTTCCCTTGCAAGTAGGTAGGATTTAATTTGGGTGAATGGACACATAAAGGAAGGAGCAACAAACATCAATCCCTCACTAGGCTCATATTAGCCTCCATAAAATGATTGGAAAGTAGAAACAACTAAAATATCCTTCAACAGATGACATGATAAATAAAATGTGGTCTATGGACTGCTTAGGAAATCAACAGAATGCTTAGCAACAAAAATGAAGTGCACACATAGTCTACAATGCAAATGAATGTTTAAAATATTATGTCACAGGGCAATCGCCATATACAAAACAACAAATTCTTTATCATTCTACTTATAGGGAATGACCAAGGCAGGCAAGGCCATAGATAGAGATGGGGAAAGGTGAGAGAATTGGGATTAACTACTAATGATTTACCAGAATAGATTAGTAGTGAATAGGGAGGAAGCCTGGAGGAAACAAGAATGGGAAGTGACTTCTAATAGATTTATTCAGGATTAATGATGGAAATTCTCTAGAATTAGCTGTGGTTGTGACTGTCCATCTTTGACAATATGCTAAAGCTCACTGACTTGCTGCTTTGGATGGACTGCATGGCATGTATGAGATATCACAGTAAAGCAGAAACCAAATACACAGCTCTCCTCTTACAATTCACTATGTTCTTCACTTTTTATCACTTGACCTAAAGGAGATCTGACGGCCTATGAAAGCTCTGAGTTAGATAGAGATAAGGTTGTCATGTAATAACCTGAAGAAGGGACTGTCTAACCACAATACATCTACATTTGGATGTTGCATGAGGGGAGAGACATTTTTACTTTGTGGGCTTTCTTATAGCATTTACCATACCCTGGTGAATACATAAGTCAACAATACTAAGGAGGCAGGTGTTTGCCTGGTCAGGAAGATAAACTCTCTTCTGAGTCTCCAATCAAATTGCCCTTTTGGAAAATTCCTGAGGTCCCTGACTAAGAAGATTTTCATTACCACTGACCCTGATCTAACACATGTAAGCCTCTTCTCTTCCATATCTCCTGTTTTGGGTCCTAATTCAAGGGATATTATGTATGGAAGTTTGGACGAAAAATAACCCTATAGGTTCTGAACAGCTGGTCCCCTGTTGGTGGTACTGTATATGGAACCTACAGGAGGTAGAGCTTTGATGTTGGGATTTCTTAGTTTCCTGCTGCTGTGTTTTTCCCTACCAATATGGACCCTCCCTCAGTAACTGTAAGCCAAAATAAACTATTTTTCCTACAAATTATTTTTGGTCATATCAGCAAAAATCATATTTTTGATTATATCAGCAAAAGTAAAAATATACTACAGATGATGGTACCACCAGTAATTATTTTTTGATATTTTTCTATATATACTGAACATAACTGAAATATTTCATGTATACTGTCACATGTAAATAAATGACATAAAAGTTTGCCTTTTACTGCCAAACCATGAAAATAAATATAGCATTCATACATTCATTATATATGGATCTCTTCCAAGTCCATATACTGCAATCACCTAGCCATTAGTTAATTTACTCCATTCAACAAATTTTTATGGAACACTTCCATATGGGTGACACAGTGACCTTAGGCATTGGGTATCAGTAGCTTAGTATATACCATGGCATAGTCCCTCCTGAGATTTAGAGTCTAATGGGAGAGATGTTAAGTATTAGACAAATAAACACACAGATGTATCACTTTCTGATTTAATACTAGCCTTCACAAAGGATTGCTTAAACTAGATACTAAAGGATGACCGACCACAGTCAGTCAAGTAAGTGATGACAGAAAGCATTCCCAGCAGAGGAAGAGCACATGCAAGCATCCACAGGTATCAATAGCCTGCTGTTCCCCACATGGAGGACCAGGCAGAAGGAAGTGGATCAGAGGTGGAAGCAGACCACATGGGGCTATGTTTGGTGCTCTTCTGAAAAGCTGCTCAAAAGCTCAGCCAAACCAAGAGACACGTATCTAGAGGAACTCAGAAGATTTTGTCCAAATGTCACCTTTTATTCTATATGGCTTTTCAAGATTAGCTCCTTCCACCATGTTTTTTCCCTAAATACCCAAGGAGCAAGCTAGTTCTATGTAGGCATGAACCACCCATTTGGCACTTCCTTAATTCCCATAAATGTAAGAAAGTTGCCACATGGGCAGTTGGATCTTTCATGTTTTCAAATTGATTTTCTGTGCATTCTGGATGTTCAGGATATAGTCCCATAATCCCTGACTGCTAGAAACTCACAACTTACTTTCGTCTGATTTGCTAGGCAACACTTCTTAAAAGCACAAAATGCATTCTTGCTAATTTAATTCTTCCGTACGAGTGGATAACAAGTTGGGCATGGTGGTACATGCCTTTAATCCTAGCACTCACACTTGGGAAGCAGAAGCAGACAGAACTCTGTGAGTTCGAGGCCAGCCTGGTCTACAAAGTGATTCCAGGACAGCCAGGGTCTGTTATAGAGAGAAACACTGTTTTGAAAAACCAAACCAAACCAAACTAACAAAAAAACAAAAACAAAAACAAAAACAAAAAAACAAAAAACAAAAAACCCAGTGAGTAACGAGTAATTTTTTAAATATTAAGTTTTGGGGCTTGAGAGATAGCTTATTGCTTAAAAGCACTTGCTGTTCTTCCAGAAGACCTGGGTTCAATTCTCAGCATCTATATGTTGGGTCACCATTGCCCATGATTCTGATTCAAAGGGATCTAATGTCCTTTTCTGGTCTACATATATATTAGGCATTCATGTGGTGCACAGACATACATGCAGAAAAAACACCCATAGACATAAACATTCATCAAAATATAAATAAAATTTAACAAATGTTGACAGTTTCAAATATATATACATATACATATATATACACCTGTATAATAAAACTAATTGTTGTATGTTCAGTGCTGTGATCCTCTACCATCCCCCCTTTTCTTTCCTTCTGAATTCTTAGTTTTCTGCTATTTCTTAGTTTTACTAAATAGTGCATTGTCAAATTGCTTTCAAATATTTGTTTACTATACATAGATTAGTCTCAAATATTGGTCAGATGAGCTTATTTCAGAGGGCAGCAGTTACTGGAGAGAACTGTAACCATCCAAAGTGTTTGAGAGTAAGTGATTTTGAGTACTCAGCTATAGATGGGATAGATATTTCAATCCTTACCTAAGGGAACATCTCAGAAGAGCAGGGTGGAAATAATTTAAGAGCTAGAAGATGGGAATGTGCTATGAAATGCTGTTCTCTGGACATGACTTGGTTGTTATACACATGAACTCACAGCAGTTGTGGTTACCAGAATAAGACCTACAGAAAATCAAGTCATATGAAAATTTCAACATGATGTGTGTTGGGGGGCTGGGGGCTATTGGCAGATGATGGCCTCTGAGGGAAGAAAAGTCACTTTTCTTTAGGGTTGGGTAGTCACTGGGAGGTAGCCTGTGACCCAGTGAATGATCATACACCCATGCACATATGGACAACACAAATTGGACTCAGTGTGTTATTTTATAAAGAGGACATAAATTGGGGTAGGAGATGTGTCTCTGAAAAGCCTAGGGAAGTTTCATGGAGGAGTAGGGGATGGATATGATCAAAATACATTTTATACATGTATGTTCTAAAGAACAAATAAAATTATTAAAAGAGGAATTTTTCTCATTTCAGAAGGTCCTTTGATAGTTAGCATTGATGTTTCATTTGGATCAATGACAAAGCCAACAATCTCCATCTGTTCATAAATGAGAGGAACTGGGGTGGTTCTCTCATAATAGTGACTCCTACGTTGCTCTCAGGAGAAGCTCCATGGATGTGTACATAATCCAGAGATGCACCACTAAAAGCTTTCTGGGTACTCATTTATCAGAAAGTCAAACAAAACATTTTTTTGAGATGTGTTTTTCCTATGTTGCTCAGGCAGTCTCAAGCTCCTAGGCTCAAAAGATCCACATGCCTCAGCATTTTAGTAGCTGGGACAACAGCCACGTGACAGTGCACCCAGGTTCAAACCACTTTTGAATAGAGAAATATCATATCCTAGCAACAATCTTCACTTGAGGAGGGGGCAGGTGGGAAGAATTGGAAGGGTAAGAGGGAGATGGAGGTGTAGAAATTATGTGAGAAAATCTCAAAAATTTTATACATATATATTTTAGAAAAAGAAGAGAACACATATAGGAAATCCCTTTTTAGTTTTAATGTTATAACTAAGTTAAAATTTATCTTAGAAATGTAAGACATCAGCTATCATCTTTTTTATCAGCTATCATCTTAACATTTAATAATTTAGCCATTATTATATACAGAACAGCTAACCTAGATATTGAATGTTACTATTTATTGATCTTGTATCTCCTTTAATTTTCACCATGCAAAAGAAAACTATCAGAGATATTTGAGCAACATTAATCTATCATTTTACATTTGCTACAGCCTTAATGACACTTGACATTCTTGATATGATTTAATGATTCTAAGACTACTCTTAAAAACTAAATTCATAGCAATTAGTCTGACAAGGATTTACAATGTACATTACCCAGAGGCATCCTAGACAATGACGTTTTTATGCCCTGCTATTTCAGTTACCCTAAGTATTACACAATAAAATAATTGTTTAAGAAAAGTCTTCAATAGAATATAACATCAATACCTCTCATATCAATTACCGTCACCCATGTAAACATTTCACACTTGATCTTAGCCAAAAGGCTGAAAAGTGATCATGTAAACAGCTCAAATATTTCTGGTTTCTCCCACAGAGCAGAATAAACCACTATAATAAACTAGAATGAAATGACTTCCATAACTCTGCAAAAAATATAATGTAGGAAGAAGTGTATTTTAAGAAGAAACCCAGAGGAAAATAGGAGGCACTGATGATGTAAAAATCAACTCCAGCAGACACACAGAGCCCTGCCCTTATCTCCCAGCACTCATCTCCACAGACTTGCCAGCACCTTGATGGCAGCTGCTACTGCCACTTCAGAGTAGTCTATAAGCAATGACGGTGGGATTTGGTAGGCAAGCTGACAGCTGCCTCTCCTTTAGGTAAGACAAAATACAGTTTGTTCTAATTAGAACAGAGCCCTGGTTTTCTACTTCTTCACATGTCCTCCATGCCTATGGCATTTCTGGTTTCCCTGTCACACTGTCTCTCTTATTCTTCTGAAGCATCCTATCTATGATTACCTCCCAAATAAATTGTGTGCAGCCGTTTTGTTTTTATTTTTGTATTTTGCTATTTGTTTGCTTGTTTGTTTTGTTTTTTCTAGAGGTTGCTTCTGGGAGAGAATGTAGACTATGACTTTGTAGTATATAGAACTGTTTGCTTTTAACCTTTACTTCTCCCTCATCCCTCTCTCAAGAGGGTCTCATGTATTCCAGACTATCCTTGAGCTTACTACTATATGGCCAAGGAAGACCCTGAACTTCTGGGCTTACCATACCTGCTTTACATGGTACTGGGGAATGAAACCCAGGGCATTGCTCATAGTGGGAAAATACCAACTGAACTACTGCCAGAGCCTTAGAATTCTTACTAAGGAAAATCCTATTATCAACCTGAAATTGCTTCTAAATTCACAAGGAGCAAAAATAACAAAACAGGATGGAGACTAATCAAAGGGAGAGAATAAATAATTTGAGGAAAGTTTAGCATTTAGGAGTAAAATAAATTATAAATATGTCTTTTAGCTAGCCAATGTTTTGACAAAATATTGTTTAAACAAAACATTCATGAATACAATGTGTTATTTGAAACATATGGAGCATGCCGCATTCTCCCCAAGTGGTGACAGAACTGAGTTTCTATCTATGATTAGGGACTGAGACTGCCGACAGGAGAAAGGGTCCACTATAAAGGAAAGGACTCTAAAAATCTAGGATTATTTAATAAAATTTGCTGCTTTATGTTACAAACTCATAGAATTTTTTAAAAGAAAAAATAAAATTCAAAGACAATCTGACACAACTCTTTTTGTTGTTGTTTTGTTTTAAAGAGAACTAATGCATTCAACAAAGGTGGTGAATCGTTAAAAGAAGTTAGCACTTGGCTCATATGGATGCCCTGTTTAATCTTCAGCAACACCCTAGTTACACAGAACAAAGTGTAAATCCTTCATAAGTATGTAGTCCTCACTCTAGAACCAACTTTCCTCATCAACCACGTATTTCTGTCGTAAATGATCCCTTCATTCAGATTGAACTAAACTGATCAATACAGTTGAATTCCACCATTCCTCTTGTTGATATTAACTACTGAAATACTTGGGGTAGTGCCAGATGACCTTGCAACTGTGCACTGAGTACAACCAATAGGCTGGTATCTAACTTATGTCCCATCCTCCTTTTTACATTTCTATTATACTCACTAATTGTGTGTGGATGCAGGTATGTAAATATATCACAGCATCTATGTGGAGGTCACATTGTAGGACTCAACTTTCTTTTACCATTATGTGGGTTCAGGGGATTGAACTCATATGGTCAGGTTTGCAGCCAATACCTTTACATGCTGAGTCATCTCACTGTCCCTCTCCTTTTATCTTTATCTTAATGAGGTTCTAATTCCTGAGAAGTCATATGACTTGCCCAGGTAGACAGCAACAAAGTAGAGATGGAATACAGTAACTCCCAAATATATTTTCTACCACACAAATACCTTTCTGGGCAGTTCCCATAACACAGAAATAATAGTTTCTTCTTCATATTGCTTTAGTGACGGCTGTCATATACTAGAAATATTTTACACGCACGCACGCATGCGCGCGCGCACACACACAGACACACAGACACAGACACAGACACAGACACACACACACACACACACACACACACACACACACACACACAGAGGCACTGAAGGCTTCTGTAAAGTACTACCTGAAACTATGATACTGACAGTATTGAGCCCAAAATGTAAACTGTTATCCTTGGACTCAGACGGGAGATGTATATGGTTGATTTGGAGGTCCTTGGGTCCCTTTAGAAAGTTTTCCTGAGAAATCTGAGAAACCTGCTTCCCTGTTTCCTTCTGATCATAAGCCCCACTTCAGGGGCAATAGCAAAAGAAATTGATGCATATAAAATCCCTTAAAATACATTCTGAGACATAAAAGAGGCTGAACCTACTGGATATTTGAAAGGATTAGAAGTTGTGGCTTTTTGAAGTATGTATGGCTTTGTTGAAGGAAGTGTGTCACCGGAGGTGAGCTTTGAGGTTTCAAAAGCCCATGCTAAGCCCAGTCTATCAGTGTGTGTCTGCCTGCCTGTCTGCCTGCCTGCTCTGGTGCCTGCCTATATGCCACTAGGTTCCCCACTACGACAATGGACTGAACACCTGAAACTATAAGCAAATGCTTTCTCTGGTATTAGTTACCTTAGGCATGGTGTCTCTTTACTGCAATAGAATGGTGACTAAGACAAATGGTTAATGACTACTGGTTTAATTTTTGACAAAATGCATTATAAATATTGTCCTAGCTCTTAAATAATATCTGAATCTGGTAGTTGAAGCATCAATGAAGACTGAGAATGCTGTGTCATTGGAATTTTCTGCATATTAAACTTCAAGATGAAAGATTTGTTAAATCAAAGGTAAAGGTAAATATCATATTTTCTTTCATATGTAGGATCTAGATTTAAATATATATTTGTGACATGAAAGCAAGATACCAGGAGAGGAAATAGACCAGCAGGGGGGAGGACAAGGAAAAATAATAGAGTAAGCAAATGCAATGTTATAAACTGAAGAATAATAAATTAGAAAATTCTGTAATTAAACCAAGTACTCTGTATGCTAATTTTTAAAAACCAATTAAAAAACCAACATTTTTTAAATGTTATAAGGAAGCCCATGATTTTAAATACTAACCTAAGATTAATTAAAAACCATGAAAAGAGGGGATTGGAAGGATGGTTCAGCAGTTATGTACATTGGCTGCTTTTCCAGAGGACCCAGGTTTAATTCCCAGCACCCATATGGCAGCTCACAATCATCTGGAGCTCTAATTCCAGGGGATCTAACACCTTCACACAGTACTACATGCAGGCAAAACACCAATGCACATAAATATTTTTAAAAGACCAAAAGAAAGATGTATTAACACAAAGTCTAATACATATGACTCTAATAGTATAAGGCTAAAAAAAAAACCTCTACCTTAATGCACTAGAGAAAGTGAGAAGCCATTTTTTTTCTAAAAACATACAAAAGAAAAACTTAAATACATATTCTAAATCTTATTAGAAAGACTTGTGTTGAGTAGTGAAGACAACTGCTCTTCAAAAGTCCTTTACTGGTTTTATTTAACTGTTTTGGGGCTGTACTGTCTTTGACAGAACAATGCTAACATTGTTTTAGGTTCATCATTAATTATGATATAACACTGCTGGTTTGGATTCTCCCTTGGTACATAGAAGTGCAATTAACATATTCTATCTCCTAAATACTATGCTAAAATGTCTGCTTATAACATTTTTACTTAATTTTTAGAAGCCTCCTGCATGTAAGTACAGTGTATGGCTTTATGGGTTGTAAGCAGCAGTATGGTTTTGGTTTCTCAGATTGTTCCAAAGTTAAATGTTCTCTGGGCAAGCAACAGTTGCTTAAGACATACGGATGCCTTTTCTTTTTATACTACAAATAGTTTTTCTTGTCTACTTTAAACAGTCATAATTCCTACATGCTAAGCCATTAAGTCACATGATACCATGTTGACACTGCAGTAATTTTGTACGCCACTAGTTTTACTCTCAATTTGACTTAAGAAGTGTGAATGGGGGCTGGAGAGATGGCTCTGACTGCTCTTCCAAAGGTCCTGAGTGCAAATCCCAGTAACCACATGGTGGCTCACGACCATCTGTAATGAGATCTGATGCCCTCTTCCGGTGTGTCTGAAGACAGCTACAGTGTGTATGTATGTGTGTGTGTGTGTGTGTGTGTGTGTGTGTGTGTGTGTGTATATATATACACACATACACACACATATGTATATATGTGTGTGTATGTATATGTATATGTATTCACACACACACATATATGTATACATATATATATTTAATAAATCTTAAAAAAAAAGAAGTGTGAATGGGAGAATAAATGAAGGCAGGAGGACTGAACTTCAGGGAACTGCCTTCCAGATGCTACTGAGTAAACAAATACCTTCACATAGCCTATTTCATTTAATGCCCACTACCAGCATCATCAACCCAGTTTACAGATGAGCAAATTGAATTTACCTTGTCAGTAAATTGTCATTCAAATGTCAAAGTAGGTACTCTTTCCATATCTTGAAAATCTTCCCTATAGACCAGTGCATTCAACCAGCATAGTGGACCATTTGTCAATGTCTGGACACATTTTAAATTGTTACATTTAGAAGCAGAAAGTTTCTTGGCATCTAGTAGATAAATACCAGGGAGAGGTCCAATTACATAGAATTATTGGGCCCCAATGTCAATCACACCAAGATTGGGACACATGTTGTAACTAACTTTGAAATTATCATACTACTCTTTTTTCCTTCCAATATTGATATTCAAATAAACCCTTATTCAAAGTAGTTCTTATTCAAAGTAGTTGTCTTACATGAAAGCAGAGGAGGGACTACTGGGGTATGGGAAGATCAACAACTACTTTGTATGATAATTAAAAATCAGCTATCTTAGAGAGCATGTGCCTGTACCAACAATACTCTGTACTAACAACACAGTGATAAACTTCTTATAAATTTTCTCCAGAGCTGAAGGTAGTAATTGGTGGCAATCCTGCATTCTGTTAATAGTTTTTGGTATTTTAAAGCGATCAGAAGTTATCACTCAAATTGGTAAAGTTATGAAAGATCAAACTACACAATGATATTACTAGGCATAACTAAGTACTCATTTCATGTCATAACCAATCCAGGTAATTTAGGTTAAGTATCCCTAATCTAAACAGACAAAAATTTTAAGAGTATCCTATTTGGACATTTGAATTTCAGATTTCTAAAATAAGAAAAGGAATTATATATATGGATGTTTTTCTTTTATATATATGTTTGTGTGTGCACCATGTATGCAGTATCCATGAATAGCATAAGAGGCATCAGATCCTCTGAGACTAGACTGTTCGGAGCCATGTGGGTGCTGGAAATCAAACCCAGGTTCTCTGGAAGAGCAGCTTAGTCAGTGCTCTTAACTGCTGGACCATCTCTCCAACCGCAGATTTTTTTTTTAGTTACTTATTTTATTTATTTACATTCCTAATGCTGCCCCCTTTCCGGTCCCTCCTCTCAAAGTTCTTCACCCCATTCTCCCTCCCTTTTGCCTCTGAGAAGATGCTCCCCTCTTCTCCCTGGCATCCCCCTTCTCTGAGGCTTTTGGTTGTTTCTTAGTCTCTGGGAGCTCCCAAGGCTCAGGGTTAGCTGACACTGTGGATCTTTCAATGGGGTTGCCATCCCCTTCAGCTCCTTCACTTCTTCCCCCAACTCTTTCATAGAGGTTCACAACATTTTCAGATTTTTTGATGAGGGATGTTAAACTGGTAAAGTCTATACATACTGTAAAATCTGGAGGGAAAATCCCTAAAAGTGAAAATACTCTTAGTCCCAAACATTTCAAGTAAGAAATACCTTTTAAATTAAGCTTTTAAAACTCCTTTCTTGCTTACTTTGAGATAGGATTTCATATAACTCAAGCTGGCCTTCAAACTCAGATTTGTCTCTCTGAAAAATCCACTAATTTATATTAATTTTCTGTGTTTCTTGTGACTTGGCCTTTGGACAGTTCTAGAGGCAAAACAAAACAAAACAAACAAAAAACCCTTCCTGTCTGGTATCATAACACTCTGAATTGAGGAAACACTGTGGAATGCAGATTATTTTACTACAATTGCTTTGAAGAGAATGGGTTTGCTTATTTGTGTAAAGTCAAATGTGTATGTTCATGTAATGTACACATGTGATCCTTTTTTTTCTTTTTTTCATTTCTTTTATTGGATATTTTTTATTTACATTTCAAATGTCATTCCCTTTCCCAGTTTCCCGGACATAAGCCCCTATCCTATCCCCCTCCCTTCTTGCCCATTACCATTATTTATCTTTCATTAGCTCACTTCCCTTTCACAAATTTCTGTTGAGATATAAATGACTCAGTAAATAAAGGAGGACAAACAGGAGGGACAAAAAGGAAACAAAACAGGATGATACGGCAGGTTTGAAGTGGCCAGTGAGAAGCAGTATAATCAGACAGAAAGGGCAAATAGATTGCAAAAATAAAACCTGTATGATTGGCAAGGCTGCTCTGCAGAAGGAAGCACGGTAATTCATTTTCTCAAGAGACTAATGCAGCAAGATTTTTGTTCACTGTAGCAGGATTCACAATAGCCAAGAGGCAAAGGTATCCTAAATATCCATCAAAGAATGAATGGATAGGCAACATGTGGGTTATCCATACAATGAAATCTTACTCAGGCTTTAAAAGGAAGAAACTTCTGATACATAGCACAATGGTTATGGGCCTTGTTTACACTAAGGCAAATAAGTCAGCCACAGAACACTACACCTGCATAAGATGTTGAAAGTGGTCCAGTTCATAGAAAAAATGGTGGTTACTATGTGCTCAAGTCAGGGGAAAATAGAGTTGAAATGTAAATACACAGCTTCTACTTGGGAGGTGAAAAAGTTCTAGAGATCTGATTTACAACAGTGAAAATGTATTTAATACTACTGCATCAAATTTTAGATTACATGTTTTTAACCACAATAAGAAACATTTGTTTCTTAACGCAAGTATCTATTATGAAATACGAACATTCAGCTACCAGCTAATACTCTCAGTTACATATGTCAACCAAGCAACATAAAGAGATTGTCCAACAATTTCAAGTGGAATCTCATGGTTTGTTTTGGTAGTTCTGCAGACACACAAAATATAAGTTAAAGCAATTTGAAATTAATATAATTAATTATGCCACAATATTACTACCTTTGCTTTTAAGACTAGTATTACACATCACGCTATGTTAAAATAATATGGTATGGACCTAGGTCATATTGACCAGCTATTAATTTTGTACCTTTACCTTTTTCTTTATCCTCCCTAAAATAAAAAGCAATAATAAACATTTCTCATTGCTTTATGGTAGCTGAAGACAATGTACTATAATAATTGGAAGACAGCATTTTCCAACTTATGACGAACATGTAATACAGAGTGGCTACTTATATAATCATAGAAAGGAGATGGTTACACTGAATAGTAAATATACACAGAACTGATGAAAGGAGGCTATGGCTACTCCAGAGAAGACAAGCCCACATGATCTCAAAGACAAAGTGTCCTTTCACTTAAACAGCCTCTGGAGATCCCAGAAGCTGGGGTTTGGATGGCTCTGAACAAGGTTAGTGTCTCTCTGTTATGTGTCAGATTGAATTACTGTCATCAATTATCCCATTCCTCCATTTCCAGGGACAACAACCAAAGTGGAAAGATCTGCCCTGAATGTGGACTCAGAATAAAAGAGGGAAATCAGTCTATCATACAGCACATGCAAGCTCCATTTCTTCCCCCGACAATCAGGTCTGTTGCTGCTACCTCAATTGCCTGTGGTCATTAGACCCTGGTTCGTTAGCCTTACAACATAGATTCACATCAGCAACCCTACAAGAACTTCCATACCTATAGTCTTGGACTAGAGATGTAACCCTGGTTTCTCTTATTCTACTGAGGCTTCTAGCTATAAACTGAAAAACTACTAGGTTCTCAACTTTCCATTGTGGTATAAATGGCCATTGTTGAACTATGTAGCTTTCAAATGTATAAGCCATGTATTAAATTTTCCTTTATAATTATGCATGATTTGTAATATACATACACATATATAGAAACACATACGCACATACATAACCTATTGGCTCTTTTCCTGTAGAGATCACTGACAAATACAGGTTTTGGTGCTAGTAGTGGTGCTGTAACTATGGGTTTACCCGATAACATGGTTCAGAAAAAACTGGCTTCCTTACGAGTTTCAGAACATTTGGAGATATAAGATAGAGAAGTTGTAACCAAAGTTTGGTGGGTGATTCTGGTGAGAGCACAGAAGACCAAAAGATTAATTAAAATACAGACAGTAAAGATATGCTTATGAGATCTCAGACAGAAACAAGACTACCTGGAATTAGACTATAGATTATTCACGTTATATCACGACAAAGAACCTATCTACAGTGTATTGAGATTTTATAGGAGGATGAATTTAAAGGTGATAGACTGGGCTAGAGAGATGGCTTGCTGGTCAAGAGTACCTGCTGCTCTTCCAGGGACTTGGGTTCAATTTACCTGTACCCACATATTGGCTCACAAACTCTTAACTCTAATTTCAGGAGATGCAATACCCTTTTCTGGCCTCTACAGGTACTGGCATACAAGATCTATATAAACATACATGTGTGAAAAACACTCATATGTAAAAAAAATAAAATTAACTAAAAAATAAAAGTCATAAACTACAAAATGAAAGTTCAAGGGAACCAGACATTCAGATTGTGGCATCTATATTGCTGCTTGATTTTAGTCAAGTTTATAGTGAAAACTTTAAGCAGAAAAGTTTGGATATTTTATAACTTGTTCAGAAAAGCAGCAGCTAGCTTCTGGGCAGGGGAAATAATAGCTGTTGAATAGATTTGGTCCATTAAAATAAACCAAGTATTTTGCATCAGGACAATAGGAAAGACACCTTGACTATCTTCAGGAATGACCCCTGACCTGTCCATTGCAGGCTCAAGGGTATAAACATTAACTAAATCTGAAAGAGCTTTGCTTTAAAAAAAACCTCAGGGATCTCTGCTGGCAGAAGGCCATTTGGAAAGTGTTTCTCAATGTTCAGTCATCCCAGCACTTATAGGCCACTGAAGCCATAGTCCAAGGGGGCATGGATACTGCTTTAGCTTGCGACAGACCTTGATGGCACCCATATGATTGATTCAGTTTTAGCAAAGATACAGAAAACACAATTTATGGGGTCATGAGGCTTTACTCAGACTTCAAAAGAAAGCTTTGGAGGACAGGTAATATGTGTCAGGATCAATATCCCTGCAGGCAACACTTAGAGGGCAATGTGTAAGGCTTGCAGATAAAACTACTAGAGATATCAGAGACTTGAACATCTGAAGAAAGCTGCAGGTAGTGAGCAGGGCCAGCCCATAATATAGCCCATATAGGCTGCAGACAGCAAGGCTATAGCAGCAGGACCACTGTAACCCACCCAGGGCTCACATAATGCAGGGCATGTCATAAATACTGGACATGGATCCACAGGATTTAAGGTTTGTCCTTCTGAGTTCTAGTCTTGCTTTTGTCCTGTCCTTCTTTTCTATGGCCCCATTTCTCTTTTTGAGACTGGAAATACTTTCTCTGTGCCTCTGAATGTGAAATGTATACAGCATACGTTCTACGTTTTACAGAGGTTTACAACTAATAGTTTACCTTTAGAGTTCAGAGACTTTGGACTTGGACATTTTAACAGTGCCAGAACTTTTAGGATTATAGGGACTCCTGGAAATACATTGAATGTATTTTGTATTATGGGATGGATATGAGCTTTTATGGGTCCAGAGGTAGAATGTTAGAGTTTAGATATGACATATCCCAAATGGGGTATATGAATACTAGGGGCTTTGTTACCAGCTGATGGACTTTTGGAAATGACTGTACCTTTTTTTTTCTTCGCTTATATATATTATACTTATATAATATATATATATATACACACATATTTTATAGGTATGAGCAATTCATACTATTTCCCAGGGAACTATATATCCACATCATATTCCCATTTTTGTTAAAATGTTCGTCTTTGAATAATCAATTTGCACAATTTCCTTTTTTTAGCTTTTTTTTCATACAATGCATTTTTTTAAATTTAGAGAATACTTTATTAGTTTTTGTAATCAAACCCACGTAGATAAGACCTTACATATTTAATACAGTGTGTTACCCCTGTACAAATGGAAAAAACTTAAGTTCAACATTTCTAGACCAATATGGCTGTTAATTTCTGTACAGTGCCAACTCAACACAGTAAATGGGGATACTTTTTTCCAAAGTTGACAGCACAGCTAAAGTTTCAAAAAATTCAAATTATATATCTGTATATATATATATTTATATTTATATAAAAAGACCAATAGTAGCAGTGTGTTATGCATCAACAGCAGCAACAGCTTTTCCAGGTTCTGCAGTCATCTGAACAAAACTGTAGAGACATCCAGCACACTCCATTAAAAAAAAAAAGTAAAAAAACAAAACCCGAGAAAACAGCACAGTTCTGTTACTCTTGTGGTACCTGGCACCATTTTTTTTTTAAATTAGCTTCTCAATCATCATCTGGAAAGAAAACATTCTGAGCAACATCATTAAAAACAGCTCTGATAAAGCACGGTCACTACTACGTATCATAAAGCAGGTACAAGCTATTTTACATCCACAGAGGTATGATACAGTACTGTCCTACATCTATAATACTAGAGGATACAATTTAAAAGGCATTATTTGAGACTTGATTCTACTTTTCCAGCAGAGGGCCCAAAGGATGGTGTGACACAGCTTTGTAAAGAAACATACTCTAGACAGGGGAAATGACTGTATCTTGAGGGCTCTGACCTAGTCAATCTGTTGATAAATTCATAATATGATGACATTTTTTTGGAGGGAGTAAAACCTAGGAGATGATAGATGAAGTAAGTCGCTGGAGGCATGCTCTGAAAAGCTTTATCTTGTCTCCCTTTTTCCCTTTTCCTCCTGTCAGCTACAAAGTGAGTTTTCCTGCTCCTCTATGTGCTCCCTACCACATACCGCCTTACCACAGGTCCAAAAGTGATGGAGCTGATTATTATGGTCTAAAACTTCTGAAGGTGAGAGCCAAACCAAGTATTTCCTTCTTTAAATTATTTCTCTCAGATAACATAATGGTGATAGAAACAAAACAAAACAAAACCCCAAAAAACAAAAATCAAAAAACAACACTGTCTAGCGTAGACATCTTTCTTCTCACTAGCTAGATCTTTGGTTCGAATATTATGCCTGCAATTGTGTATATAGTAAATTCTTGTCTATAAAAACAATAACAAATACAAAATTGCTCATAAAGGATTTCACACCATTGAGAGGCTAGCAGTTTAACTGCCCAGTGGAAACTTCAAGTAGCTTTGAATGAGCTTCTAAATGCAGTGAAGTGGAAGATACCAGGAAAAGCTGGCTGGCTCAAGCCAGCTTTCCTACTGACAGGGAGCCCTTGCCATCTGAGGGTCAAACATCATTCATTTCTGCCAACCTTTAGTAACTAATTTATGGCCATGTTTTGATTCACTACATAAAAAGTAAAGGTCAACTGAAATGCAAGAAAACTCCTTTCTTTCCTTTTCTTTCTTTCTTTTTTGTCCATCATTATTTTTCTTTTATACATATGGCAGCCCTATTAAGTTCCTTAGAACTATATACAAAGCCATATCCTACTACATCTATGCTAAGAGCCAGACAAGTTTAAACAGAAACAGAAACTTTAAGACTACCCACATAAATTAAGCAATTGGAAACTCCTAGCTTATTGTGTGAAAAATAAGGTTCTCAGCACCCAAGTACCCTTGCCAGGGCTCTACAGAACCAGTGTCTGACAGGAGACAATCAGACCAGAAAGCAAAAGAAATGTTCATTTTTTTTATACCCAATACAAATTATTCTCCTTCTAGATTGGAAGCATATTTGTCTCTGAATCATCTCATACTTCCATAGCCACCTTTAGATGTCAATTTTCCACTTCACACCCTGTTTTATTCTTTCATGTCTTTGAGAGGTCAATAATCAATTATTTTATCCATTATTTGACAGTGGGTACTCTCTGATGTACCTAGTTGAAAAGATAGCAACAAGCAACTTACATGGCTCCCAGTTCTTATGTAGAAAGTTAATTTTATTTTTTTTCCGGAGCTGGGGACCGAACCTAGGGCCTTGCGTAAGCGCTCTACCACTGAGCTAAATCCCCAACCCCGCAAGTTAATTTTATAGTACTTACAGTACATAAGAAATTTCCCCAAAATTTTCACAAGTCATAACACATTTAATTCTTTTATATCGATAATCAATCATATAGAGTCACATGTTACTAAAATTGGACCACACTACATCAAGAGAATAGGATTATTACAGTTTGTTTTCTCAGGTTTAATGAAGGCTGGCCTTCATTTTTAAGATGCTCTCCCTACTTTGGGGTGTGTGTGTGTGTGTGTGTGTGTGTGTGTGTGTGTGTGTGTATCTGACAGATAGATAGACAGATAGATAGATAGATAGATAGATAGATAGATAGATACATTGATAAACATGCAAAGAAATATTTACAGAAGCATCTGTTTTAACATTCTAAATCTGGAGCATTCTAAATGGCCATCATCAGTAAACTGAATAAATAATGACGTAGCTATAAAATGGAATATTCTACAGCAACAAAAAAACAAGCTAGTGATATATACAATGGCATATATGAGTATTATTAACATACCATTGAAATCCTGAAGCCAAATAGATATATTGTTTGATTTTATTTATATGAAGTTGGGGATAAGAAAAAATAATCTATGGGGATGGAGGTTGCAACACTGGTTGCCTTTGAAAAGGTAGAGGTTGTAGATAATGTGGAACAGGAAACTTTTAGGTATTTTTTTTAGTTTGGTAGTGGTATTGTTTAGATGTGTGTATTAATTTCTCAAACTCATCAAATTATGTATTTAAGATCAATACATTTTCACTGATCGCAAATTTTATCTTGATTTAAGAGACATGTGACCTTTCATGGGTTAGAAGATTCTGGGAAAACATGGGTTCCTGTTTTGTTGCTGTCTTAAAGATGCTGCCAGTGGCATTTTAACAATCTAAAGCTTAATCCAGCTACTAAAAATGTATAGCCTCTGAAACTGGGAAACAAGATACATTAATTCTCAGATCATTCTGAACACTATTTCCTTTTTTTAAAAAGATTTATTTATTATATATAAGTACACTGTAGCTGTCTTCAGACACACCAGAAGAGGGCATCAGATCTCATTACAGATGGGTGTGAGCCACCATGTGGTTGCTGGGAATTGAACTTAGGACCTCTGGAAGAGCAGCCAGTGCTCTTAACCACTGAGCCATCTCTCCAGCCCCCTGAACACTATTTCATATATTCATTATTTGAAGGCATCATTCATTGGTCGGAAGGTTGATGAGGATATTCTATAAGCCCCTAGCTGCATACAGCTTTAGAATACTCTTCTGTATCGATGTGACATGATTTTATAGGTAACAGCTTACTTACTGTGGACAGAAAAGAATGTACATAATTCTTAAAATATTTATTTTCCCTTATATATTATCAATAGAATAAGAAAGACAGTAGAACTAAGACATTTAGATACCTGAGATTTTGAGAGGTTGAATGTGAAACTACTTCATTATGCAAATTTACAGTAGATGTGTTTAGATGACAACTTAGCTAGAAACTACATTCTCCAATTTCACTTGTGGCAAGGTGGAAACTAAATTCACATCAATGGAATTAAGAAGTAGCAACTCACTTGTTCTGACTAATTTTATTTATGTCAACTTCTTACCAACTTGATTCAAGTTAGAGTTGTCTGAAAGGAGAGAACCTCAATTGAGAAAATGTCTCCATAAGATCAAGCTATGAGGCATTTTCTTAATTAGTGGTTGATGTGGTTGAGCCCAGCCCATTGTGTGGGTGGTGCTATTCCTGGACTTGTGGCCCTGGGTTCTATAAGAAAGCAGGCTGAACCAAGGAACAGGCAAGTCACTAAGCAACAGCCCTCCATTGCCTCTGTATTAGCTCCTGCTTCTGGGTTCCAGCCCTGTTTAAGTTCCTATCCTAAATTCCTGTAATGTTTGACAGGTCTATGGAACCTCACTGGCCAACAACTCCAAAAAGACAACACATTCCTGGCATGGGGATTTTTATTTGTTAGCCTGTGGTGTCTAGTAGAGTCATTGTTGCCCTTATTATGGAGTAATTCCATTTCAACTCCTTCTTTATGAATGTGCAAACACACCTAAGTTTATACACACATATTTATGCATACACACACACACACACACACACACACACACACACACACATAGGCATCCCCAGGCTGGCCTTGAGTTAATAGATATCTGCCTCTGGAATGCAGGGAATAAAGGCATGCACCACCACACCTGGCCCTTTAGGATTTTTTCATGTCTGATCTTAAAGTTAGACATATGTCCCAAAGGCAAAGTATCGTGCATATTTTCATACCTTTGGCAGTTAGCATATGACTTGTATCTGATGACTGTTGAAAAGACAACAGAAGAATTTAACAGATCACACATCTGCAAATCCTACACATAACCATTCTTACCTATTCAGTGCAAATGCGTAGTGAAATTTAATGTTGTGCTGATCAGCCAAGTCACATGTAGGCAGCATCTTCAATGTTTCTACAAGTTTGACCATTGCATCATAGTCCTGTTGGCAAAAGGTCTGAGTGTGAGAGAGACAGGAAACAGCTCTTTATAGATTTTTCTGAATAGTTATAAACATTAGACAGCCTCCAAATTTAAAAATAAACTGTTCTTTGCAGATAGTATTTAGTGAAGTTAACTGTAGCCTTGACAAGCACAGAGAAAAAAATATCAGAAAATATAGATGAGACAGAGCAGAGATACCTGCTACCAGAGGGCACACAAAGATCAATAGAAAATTTGTTGCATCCCGCAAAAAGAGGGCAAGTGAGCTTGGTAACAGGAAAAAGATATTGTGCTAAGTATGGGAGGGTTAATACCAGCAGCAGAACTGTGTTAAAATGAGTTGGATAAATACAAGAAAACCTAGTCACTTTCCCATGCAAATGGAGGAAACATTTTACTTCTTCATACTTTGGCTAAATTAATCAAATTAATGTAATTTAGAAATTCTCAACTACAGCACTGCTGATATTCTGGGCCTACATCTCTGGTCTGGGATGCTGTCCTGTGTATTGTTAGATGGGTAGCTGCCTCCCAACTAGAAGACACAAGTACCCCTTCTACAAGTCAGTTTTGACAAATGGAATATCTCTTCAGACAGTGCCAAATACCTGCAGGTTGAAAATTACTGTTCCAAATGCTGCATACATTACCCTAGGGTTATACTCCTACCAAGTATGTTCCATTTTAGCAGTGCCATTAACAGTTACTCTTTACCCAAGCATAGAACTACTAGTACTGCAAACTCCCTGCTAGCCATCAGCAGAGAGGATCTTCCTACAGGTATCTGACACCAGGCTTTAGACCTTGGTGCTGCAGTCTCAGAAAAGAGAAGACAATATATTCCTGGAACCTTCAGCTCTACTTTAAGCCTAAGAATTCTATAGATGTAAAATTAACAACTGAAGGCATTCAGGAAGGGAAGGGCAGAAAAAATCCAGCCACTCCAAGAAACATTTCAAGAGCTGGGTATGGTGGCATATGCCTCTAGTCACTGTATTGGGGAGTGAAAAGCAGGAGCATCTGGAGTTCAAAGTCATTCACCTACACAGCAAGTTCAAGGCCCAATGGGCTATACAAGACCCTGTCTCCAAATAACAGCAAAATCAAAACCAAAAAGAACTACTTCAAGAAAAGTCAGTCATCTTTTTTTGTTGCATAAGAGGCACCCATTATTAAAGGCACATAGCTATATTTGTTTGTCACTCAGGCCATGGGTTCCTTAGTAGCTAACTCTGTCCTTGATCCAGATCATAAATGGATAACTCCATCATTTAGGTGTACAGAACACGTACCTGCAATGTAGCTTTGCAGTATTCTACAAGGAAAGCATGTTAGACTTTGTGCTTCCAGAAGGAAGAGATACGAGACACTCTTAAAACCTGTGCAATTGGAAAGGGAATCCTCACTTTCCTTCCTATTTCCACACCTTATCACTTGGGTCTCAAAGACTTTCAGTAACTTCCGGTGCCAATTTTAGAATAACCATCTCTACTCCTTAGCTCTGTAACATAGCCCAGCTGCTGCTACTCTCACTGATGAGTGGTGGTACAAAGAAAAAGATAAATTGAAGGTTTAGTGGGAACAAGGGCAATGAAGCAAGTCAGACTATGTTTGAATCTTGACTTTACAGCACTGTGAGTTTGAGCAGGTTACTTAATTCCTTTATTTAAAATATAACAGCACAATAATGGCAAACCTAAACCAGAGGTTAGGAGGACTTAATGAATCTAGATTACAAAGAATTAGAGCATTGTCTATTATTATTATTATTATTATTATTATTATTATTATTATTATTATTATGGTTGTTGCTATTATTTTCTTAGTTTCTTCTTTTAAGAAATTCTATACAAATAGGACCTCTTGTTGCAGTGCGTGTTCCAGCTCTAAGAAGACAAATCATCTCTAAATCGTACACAATAGCCCATCACCAGGTTACACACCTATTTAGATAGAGCAGCTTCTTCATCACACTCCTAATAGAAGCATCCATACTTTGTATGAAGAATTCCTTATAACAAAGAAAAGTCAGGCATATGCTAGCCAGACCTAAGCACATTTAATACCTGGATATCACGGTAGGACAGAAGTAAGTTAATGATGATGTCTGATGTCAGAACCTCAATGTTGTCCATGCGGAATTTGATCCGAGTCAGCTCTTTTGCCAGTTCATCACCTTGGTATTTCTCTCTGGCTTTCCGGATGTCATTTAACAATGTTTCTTTATAATAAGCACTGGAGAAAGAAACAAAAACCCTTGACCATATACAGGCATCCAGGTATCCAGGACTCTCTTGATTGCTCAAACAAGCATGGTTCTCAATAACACATAAGGACCTTGGCCAATTCCTGAGCCTTCCTATACGAATAAACATAAGATGAGGTCTACCTTTTTTGCATACTGCAGAAATAAACTAGTAAGTGATAATAAAATTCAGTTTATTACAACCTTAAAATATCTTCAAAGCTGAAGTTTCAGACAGTCTATAGTATTTTCAATGGATTATCAAAAGCCAAACAAAACTCCAAAAGACATGCAAAAACTAAATACATTCATTTTAGAAACATTCTCATCTTCTAAGTGTTCCCAGTTAGTAGTAGTGAAATGGTTCCTAGGTGTAGGAGATTTGAAACTGGTGGTGTACCTTCGAGCAATCCTACAAGGGGTATAAAGAGGACATGCCAGGAAGATTACAGACAATTGTCACCCTTAGGTTTGTTATATTTTTTTTCTGCAAAATGTCTTCTAATATAAAGTAAAAATGTTCCTCTTTTGAGCATTTAAACCAAAGGGTATGTAAAAACATTTAAAACAGTGTAAATCTACCCTGAAATGTCTTCATTGCCTTTCATACAACCGATATTAATATGTGGCACTTAATTTAAGACTTGAAGAATCCTAATTTAGTTGTACAGAAGTCAACTTACAATGATGACCATAGATTGACTTAAGTATCTTATCGATTTTCCAAGTACTTTTAAATAGAGCCTGGGCATTACCAAGTAGTAATGGTATCAACCCACTAAGAGGCTGAAATTATATAAATAACCGTAAAGAATAAATTTAGGAAAGACTAAACTAAATAATAAGCTTTGTAGAAGGAAAAATAACATAAAATGAGAACAGATGGTACTTAGTCTGAATAATTATAAAATAGTGGCACATAAATGTGCATATAGTACATAGCCTGGTCCAATGTTCCTAATAAGACCTCAATTAATATTTAAAGAATAGAGTAATAGCCTACAGAAAGGTTTCTAATGTAAAAATACCACGGCACTGCTTTTACTCTATTTCCTTATTTGTCAAGTGCCATTACACTAATGGTGAGCAAATTAGTAGGTCCTGAGAGTATTTAAAATTCTGTTATTGACTGAATGAGTCATTAAGTTAGGTTACATTCACTGCCCATTCAGCAGACTATAAAGGCATCAAGGCCATTAAGGTGTTATTAGTTTGGCCTGATGAATAAAAAGTTATACTTTCAAAAGTAACTGAAAAATCACTTAAAAATAAAATATAATGGGCTGGGGATTTAGCTCAGTGGTAGAGCGCTTACCTAGGAAGCGCAAGGCCCTGGGTTCGGTCCCCAGCTCCGAAAAAAAGAACCAAAAAATAAATAAAATATAATAAGAACAGTAACTTTTATGCAAATGAAATTATGCCTGACATGTTGGAGATATCAGATACACAGTATGCAGCCATTTCTGTGTCTGCTAACCAGGCAGGATGCTCTTAATCACTGTGGACTTGAAAGTGGTTTCCAAGTACTTTCAGGCACAAGACTCAAGATAAAGATAATAAATCTGCCAGAGTTGGTACTTGGGCTAAAAATTTACCTGTCATTCCTGTTACAGAGGTTTTTAAACATAAGTACCATTAACATCCTCATTAACCACTGTCAAGCACCAGTCACAGGATAAAGTGTACCAATAGGTATTTTGAGCCTTTGGAAATTAAAACAACCCTCCCACAGTTTCTTTTCCTCCTAATACTTGGAATTAAATGAATGAGAAACAAACTTGAACCTACTTCTTAAAGACATGATTCCTCCGTCAGATTTAAGCTATGCACCTCTTCATTTGACCTAAAAACATGCTATTAGGAGAGGTTTCTCTCTAAATTCCACTACAAATTTTTCCTTTGAAGTAAAATAATAGCCAGAAAGGTGTCAAAGTACCCCTTATTTGTTTTCTGTTGCCAAAGTACCCCTTATTTGTTTTCTGTTGCTGCCATTAGGGTTTTGAGACTTCTTCCCCATTAAAGTCTGCATCCCAAGGAAAGGCAAGAGGAGAGAAAAGGTGAGAGTTGTTACTAAGTGTGTCTTTCATGCAGCACTTTGATGGTAACCCTCCACAGTTCAGGGTGCCATGATCTGAGCCAAAGTATGACACGTGTTCCTTGACATTTCATTACAAGTCAGTTCTGCCAGTCCTTTGGATTCTCATTTGTTCTGGAAGAACAAATCCTTCTTATGACACAACTTACAGGAATAAATCCTTTAAATTGGCTGTGAGCAAAACAATGAGGATCCTCTAGTTAAGAATAATTTTCTGCCTTTAATTTTTCAACTAACAATACCAAAGGTATGGCTTATTGATCATTAAGGTACAAAAAGAGGCAGTGATTTCTCCAAGACTATCCAGTGAGCAATCATCTAAGTCAGGATTCATACTCAAACCTGTCCACCTCTGAGTGGACACCATACCCTATGACGTCAATCTATGGATAACATGCCACAGGACATCCTGAGGTCAGGTTGGTTGAAGCTTGACTCAATGCATGCTTATAGCAAAAAACTTAAGGTCAGAATGACCTTGCTTTGGCATTTTCAGAACCTGAATAACTGAAAGTATAAAGTTATATTCAGTAATTATCTAAAAACACAGAATCTTAAGAGTTGAAAAAGCTCTAACAACAATCATGGAGTTAAGTTTCCCATTTTCTGAAGGAAAAAAGAGTCACAAAGAAGAGTTACAAATCAAGGTCACATAGGGAACTATGGCTAGCCTCAGGCCCAATTCTGACCATCTAAACTTCAGTTCTCTTTTCTTCTGGCTTCATCTTAGGAACAGCTTAGTGAGGAACTGAGGGACTGATGAACTCCAGGACAACTAAGCGGACAGCCAATGAACCCTATTCTCTAGGTATCCTGGTCACTTCAAAGTATACCTCAAACCGCATTCCTGAAAGTTGAAGGGAATTTCCACAAGACTCTCAGGATTTTTAATGTCTGATAGAAATTACCATGAAGTCACACGAATATCCTTAAGGAGGGTAGTGAACCTGTCCACCAGGGGCATACACAGTGGGCCTAGGATGGTGTCCCAGTTAGGCTGCATGTACTCCGAGGCTCTCCTTTGGGCATCACTCTCACAGCAAAAATAATCAGCACACGGTGTCACAGTGTAGGGGATGAAATAATAATTTCCGCTAGATGCCTGTAAAAAAATAAAACAAAAAGTGTTTCAGAAAGCAAGTGATACAGAAGTACATAGCTATGGCCCTTAGCTGTATGCCTGGTAGGATAGGGAAGGAGAAAGGTGTGCAATATGGACAGCACTTTGTGTGATACCATTACAAATCTATTAGGCTCAAAACAGAAAACACTCAATTTCAAATTGCTACTAGTTTGCCTCTGAATTTCATTGGCAAAAATGTTAAAGAGGTTTAAGTTTTAGAAACCATATAAGCTCGTCATCTGTCCTGCAAACCACAAAGACCTTGGATCCCTCAAAAATCAAAGATTATCAATTGGCATATTGGTTTTTAGTGTAAATTAAAAGCCCACATTATTTGATGATTTAATACAGGGGTATTAATTTTTGTGAGTAAAAACGGTTTTATGAGAATCACATATTGATACATATGATTATTTTCAAATATTTTGTGAAAAAATCTGAAATATTTTACAGCATTATGCAGTACTCATATAAAGCAACATCTTTTGTTCTACAGAATAATTATAGTTGATTAAATCATGATCCTTTGAAAAGTATAAGCATTACCTTTAAAAGTCATTAATTCAGCACTCAATTTTTAATACATTAAAGGCTATAGCATCTTTACATGAAATTCTTAAACTTAATAATTATGTATAGTATAGATAGAAGATAATATATATATATATTTATATAAACATTCAAATAAATTTGGCATACATATACAATAAAAAGAATGGAGACCAGGGGCCTGACTTTAGAAAACTGTATTTGAAAATAACTGGAGATTATACTATGAATTGTTTACATCTTGTTGAATTGTTGGCCAAAGGGTTGCCATGGACCACCCCCAGGAGATATTGCTGCTCTCTACAACCTGATAGTAAGGCCATATTCCTGAATACAATGCCTACTTATGTCATCAAACATGGAGAAGTCGAGCTGGTACCCAAGCAAACACTGATGATCATTTTATGCTGCTGGAAGTTACTCTGCACAGTACCAGAAGAGAAAAGTAAGCATCGGTGTCACACAGCTATAAACCCTACGTCCTATAACAGTGACTTGACTGCAGGATATACTGGTACAATGGTGGGAAAGATGTTATGGAATAACCAACAACCTTTTGACTGGATTTAAGTCCCACTCCATGAGATGGAGCCTGCTCAAGCAGCCAACAACCTGAGACTAGACTGGTCATGGCCTAGGGGAAAACCTACTACTCTTCTTCTGCTAAAGAAACAGAGCAATAAAATGGCTCCTAATGACATACTGCTATGCCCATAGACCAACGTCTCACTCAATCCTCATCAGAAAAGGTTCTTTTGGCTGTAGATGCATACTACCACAGTGACCCATAACTGGACAGTGTGCAAAAGGCAAGAGGCTTTGGAGCAACCAGTCCTAACTGGAATGTCGTTATCAACCCTCCCTCCCCTTAAGGCTCAGGGATACAGAAGAGGAGGCAGAGAGATTGTTAAGAGCCAGAGGTTGAGGATGACTCTAAGCAGACAGTGAGTTTCTGATACAACAAAACTAATAAACATGTGAACTTATAGAATGAACTCCATGTGTTGTTTGTTCTGTGGTGTTTTTGTTTTGTTTTATTTTAGTAGTTTTGTCCTATTGGGTTTTTTGTTTTGATTTTTTGAGAAGGGGGACATTAGAAGAAACATGAAGCAGGGTGGGGAGGAAGGAGGAGAGATCTAGGAGGAGTTGGGGAGAGGAAGATATGATTAAAATATATGTATGAAAAATTTAAATATAATAACTAAAAGTAAATCCTATATTTCATGGACTACAGGGAAAAAGAAAAGGTTAGATGTTTAGTTGAATGCAAATCCAACAGGAACTAAGACTGAGTAGGGATGCTCAGTAAGCTAATGCCACTCCAGGTCCTGCTAGATATATCTAGTTAGAAACAGCCTCAGTGAATTCTGGGTTAGTCAGATTACATTTAGACCACTGCCCCCAGCTGCAAATCACAATGACCGTCACCAAGCTGAGTATAATCCATTTGAGACTAAGTGTCATGTAGCCCATGCTGGCCTGTGAGTAGCACAGTGCTACTCACTGTGTAGCCCAAGATAACTGTGAACTCATGGATCCTCCTGCTTCCACTTCCCAGATCCTGAGATTATAGGCATGTTCCATACTCCCTTCGTGTACTCAATCTCTTCTTTAAACTTTCAGGGAAAAAACTAGCTTAAAAATTTCAACCTTATCACCAATGGTCCTTAAACTAGGTTTGGTGGTATATGCCTGTAATCTTAGCACTTCAGAGATAGAGGCAGGGGACCAGAAGTTCAAGACTATTTGCAGCTCTATACTAGGTTCAAGGCTAGCCTAACATACATAGAGACCCAGTCCCTGAAAATAATTTTAGACCTTAAATTCCTATATCTCAACTTGAATTTTGAAAGTATTTATATGGCAAGAAGAACCATTCATCTAATTTCTTCCAAATTAAAAGTACTTTTGAACTAAAATAATAAAGGTATCCAGGATGTAGGACATAGTAAAGATTTAACATCAGAAAATACTTTTGTAAGGTTGGGGAGGTGGTTTATTCAGTACAGTATCTGCTACACAAGTGTAAGACCCTGAGTTGGGAGCCACAAAACCCAAATGAAAGCAGGACCTGGCGCTTGTTTATAAACCTAGTTAGTGCTGACAGGCATAGGCAGGCAGAGCCCTAAAGCATATTAGACAGCCACCATAGGCAAACAGATGTTCCTCAGGTTGAATGAGAGACTGTAACAAAAAATGAGGAAAGCACTTTAGGAAAATAGCTGACATCAACCACTGGTATCATCTGCATGCACTCACATAAACATAACTCCCATGAGTGCATGTGTGTACATTACACAAAATGGGTAATTTTAAAAGTATACTGTGTGCCCAAACTGGATATTGAATAAGAGACAAGACTGCTTTTAAATTAAAAATAAATGTATTACAGAGAAATTTTCATAATACCATGATCTAATATAAAGCAGAAAATGTGGGAAAATTTACAACTTATAATCTGCTTTATGGAAGCAGATTATACTTTAATTTAAATTTCACTTAATTGTCCTAAAATTGTCTTTTTGCACTGTGTTAGGCCCATTGTGTTATGTCGCATTTTTTAAAATAATCTATTAACAAATTACCAACACTGTCTCACTAAAACACATTTCAAACTAGGTGAGTTTTACCTGAAGGGCCACAGGATCAGTAATTTTAGTTTTGTAGAACTTGGAGTACCTGTTCCGAGTACTATACTTAGCTATAGGAGTGTGGATCTACAACACAGACACAAACACAGGAGTAGGGGCCATGTGCCAATACAAGTGTATGTATAGATACAAGCTCAAATTTCAGATTTGTGTATATCATGAATTAATTTTCTCATTTCCAAATATTTAGAAAATGTTTCTATAACCCATTCTTGGGTGTGGAGAGATGGCTCAGTGGTTAAGAGCACTGACTGTTCTCGCAGAAGACCTGGGTTCAGTTCTAAGCATCCACATGGCAGCAATTCATAATCACTGGTAACTCCAATTCCAGGAAGTCCAACAGCCTCTTCTGCCCTCTGTGGTCACTACATGCTACATACAGGCAGGAAAAAACTCTTACACATAAAATACAAATATCTTTAAAAGTTCTTAACTCTGAAGCCTTATAAAATAATAACAGATCTAGCTTGTCTCAAACTAAGCCTTCAGATGCCCATTAACTATGAAAATGGGGTTCTCTGAGAATAATTACTGGGCTGTGAAACAGCAGCTGCAAACCATCCCTGAGGGTACCAGCTATTGGCTGGCATTAAACCCCTTAAAACATAAGTGCCAATATTACAAATAGAAAAAGTTCATCTGTGTGGATAATCACTGCAGAAATGTGGTTCATAACTTCACCATTGCCAGGAATTAAAATTGCCTGTATCCAAGGAATGAAAGCTCCTTCCCTCTTCCTACTACTTTGGAGTTCTCAGAGATCAAAATGCTAAGCAAACTAAGGTTTTGGTGGGTCAGAGACATTTTTTTCCCTCTTTCCTGCTAGGAAATCCATGTTGCTAAAGAAAATTAAATTAATTTAATTTGCATATTCAAAGTTGAAATGTTTAAACTGAAACTAATGGTTATAGCAAAGGACTTCCAATTTTAGACTGAAAGAGGAAAACACCAAATGCATTTTACACAAGGTAAAATGTGTTTGAAGAATTATAGTTTATTTTAAGGGTATTTGTGTCAAACTGGAAGTATCCCAAGTACCTCAGAGTCTATCTCCAGAAAAATGACTGCAACCAGTTTAATTCCTGCTTAAAAACCATTTAAAGTTTCTGTAAAATGTCCTAAGGATATACAATAAGTAAAAAAAAACACTGTTCAGGAAACTTCAATAATAGTAATAAGAAAAGTAAAATTCTGGAGCACCGGAGCCATAATCTCTTTAGCCTCAAGTGGCAGAAATTATATTCAGTGTAGCCAAGAAGACAGGATTCTTTTCAGCAGAGTCTAGGATGATACCATGTCTTGGTGTGTTGGAGATGCTCTATTCTTATCAAGTGTGATTAAAAGAATCAGCACCCCCATTTTTAGATCACAGATTGAATTTACTGTACTTTTAATTTTATGCTAGATTATTCTTTTTTCTTTTCTTTTATTGGATATTTTCTTTACTTACATTTCAAATGTTATCCCCTTTTCCAGTTTCCCCTCCGGCAACCCCCTATTCCATCCCCCCTCCCCCTGCTTCTATGAGGGTGCTCCTCTACCCACCTACCCACTCCCTCCCACCTCCCTGACCTGGAATTCCCCTATACTGGGTCATTGAGCCTTCATAGGACCAAGGGCCTCTCCTCCCATTGAGGCCAACAAGGCCATCCTCTGCTACATATGCGGCTGGAGTAATAGACCCATCCCTGTGTACTCTTTGCTTGGTGGTTTAGTCCCTGGGAGCTCTGGTGGGTCTGGTTGGTTGACACTGTTGCAAACTCCTTCAGCTTCTTTCTCTGACTTCTCCATTGGGGATCCTGTTCTCAGTTCAATGGTTGGCTGCGAGTGCGTCTGCCTCTGTATTTGTCATGGTCTGGCAGAGCCTTTCAAGAGACAGCTATATCAGGCTCCTGTCAGCATGCACTTCTTGGCATCCACAATACTGTCTGGGTTTGGTAAATATATATAGGATGGATCCACAGGTGGGGCGGGCTCTGGATGGCCTTTCCTTCAGTCTCTGCTCCACATTTTGTTGTCATATTTCCTGTTGTGAGTATTTTGTTCCCCTTCTAAGAAGAACTGAAGCACCCACACTTTGGTCTTCCTTCTTCTTGACCTTCATGTGGTCTGTAAATTGTATCTTGGGTATTCCTAGATTTTGGGCTAATATTTATTTATTAGTGAGTACATACCATGTGTGTTCTTTTGTGATTGGGTTGCCTGAGATTCCACCTCACACCAGTGAGAATGGCTAAGATCAAAAACTCAGGTGACAGCAGATGCTGGCGAGGATGTGGAGAAAGAGGAACACTCCTCCATTGTTGGTGGGATTGCAGACTGGTACAACCATTCTGGAAATCAGTCTGGAGGTTCCTCAGAAAATTGGACATTGAACTACCTCAAGACCCAGCTATACCTCTCTTGGGCATATACCCAAAAGATGCCCCAACATACAACAAAGACACGTGCTCCACTATGTTCATCGCAGCCTTATTTATAATAGCCAGAAGCTGGAAAGAACCCAGATGCCCTTCAACAGAGGAATGGATACAGAAAATGTGGTACATCTACACAATGGAATACTACTTAGCTATCAAAAACATTGACTTCATGAAATTCATAGGCAAATGGATGGAACTGGAAAATATCATCCCGAGTGAGGTAAACTTTAAAAAAAAAAAAAAAGAACAGAAGTTCTATCCTAGGAGGAGGCAACAGCAAAGACAATGACAATGACTCAACAACAACAACATCCTATGTTCTGAATGGTTTTGCCCCTGATCATTGAAAAGATGAAGATTTCATAGTTGGAGATGCAAACTAAGAAGACTTGGGGCTGCCCCTTCTCCCCTTGTATCATAGAGCAAAGTATCAACACAAGAGAAGCTATTGCCTCCCTTGCCTGCTCCAGACAATCAGTATAGTGTAGTGCCTGAAGAAATGGCTGTAAGCACAGCTTTGTAGCTCTCAATATGGAGTTGACATGGGGAATTTTCAAGTCTATGGGCAATGGGAAAAGAGATGGGTGGCAAACAGCTATGAGGAGCCTAGCAGCACTATGGCATTAAATGAAAGGTAGATCAGTTATAAAATTTTTAGAGAGTAAGCTATAGAAAAAGACAGCTAAAAGGGGCTTTCCTGAGGTTAGCACGGGCTTCGAGAACAGGACTTGAGACTGAGGGAAGAGGGGGATGATGGTAGGAGTGGAGTATTTTCAAGAGAAATGTAATTCAAGACTGATGGTTCATATTTTACAACAGAAGGAACTTTGGGGCCTAGATTGTTCCAAATACTCATCAGAGTTTGCAAACAGTAATGACAAAGACAAGTTTTAAATTGTCCTCCAGCAGTTAAGGTTCTGTCCCCAGAAAGAAGAAAAGCAGCTATTGTGAGAGCTGCCCACAACTTCTGCCAGTTAGTAGCCCACTGGTAGGGGTGATCTGCAGATTCAGATGGAGATCTGTGGGGTGGCTTACTGCTTTCTGTCATATTGATGTTGTATTGAACTTTGTTCCAGTGGAGAGCACATTAGATTTTCTTCCCTGGGAAATATGATTGACTGAGATTGTCTCTTTGCCTTCACATATAAACAATAGTTATGAGCATGATTTCCCTGCCCTTCATCAGTACACAGCTTGTAAACAAAACCTGGCAAAGTTGTCCCTGGTGGTATAATTTGATTTCAGGTTTTTAGAGAAAAGGACCCAAGTGATTCTGATGTTTATAAATCACCTATAGTACCCTGTGCACAGATAGTTCAAACTCTTCATAGTTTATCAACGGACACACCAAAAATACTTATTAGAGAGTAAATATGTATGTACGCATGTGTATGCATGTGTGTATGGAAATAACTTTATAAACAGGGAAGCACTAAAGAAAGGAGTGCATAGACCTAAAATACAAGCAGGTAGTGGCAGGGCCTTAGAAATTAAGGCTTCAAATCCTGCTACTTTTCTGTTTTTGTCTGGAATAGAGTGAGGAAAGCTGTTTTAACTGTATGTGGTAGGTAGAGATAATTTTTGGTTTGGTCTTTCTTAGTGACCAGACTTTAATTTATAAGAATATATTAAGAATTAAGTAAATCAGAGGTGCTGACACTCCTGAGAACTCTGCTCACATTCCTGACTCAAGAGAAAAACACCTAGCGCCACCTAAAACCCCTGTGCACAGGCACCTAGGAACAGTAGGGGCTGGATCCTTCCAGTTGCTACCCTCACAGAGAGCTGAAAGCCAGCTGCCAGGAGTGACTACACACTTGAGAACAGAGGTAAAACCAACTTTTCTGCTTCAAGTGACCTGCCTGATGAACTCAGGACCCACAAAGGCAGAAGTCCTCTGGGGCTGGGCATTTCCGGTTTCTGGCTATGGCCCAAACTTCTCTGATCCCAGTTCACAGCTCCCTGCTCCCAAATCCCGTGGGAGAGAGAGCTGAATACCCAGAAGTGCGGGCAATCCTGAGACTGCAGGACAGGACAGACTGCCACTTCTGTCCACCTTTGCCCACATCCCTGGCCCAAGGGGAAACTGTATAGTACCTCTGGACAAAGGAATATAGGACCAGTCAAGCTACAGGAGTCCCGCGGTCCAGACTGCGCCCTGATCTGAACTGAACCAGTCAAACAGCTCCCTGCACCCAAATCCCGTGGAAGGGAGAGCTAGACCAGCAGAGGTGCAGATACTACTGTGAAACCAGAGGAGACTACTCTCTGCCCACATTCCTGAATCAAGAGGAAAACACATTGTGCCATCTGTGCCCTCTGGGCACAGGGACCTAGGAGCCACCAGGAGCGACTACACGCCTGAGAGCAGAACACTCTGTTCCTGTAACTGGCTAAAAGAAAACAGGAAAACAGGTCTACAGGAGTGCTGACACACAGGTCCACAGGAGGATCAAGCCACCATGAGAAACAGCAAGACAGGCTAACACCAGAGACAACCTGATGGCAAAAGGCGAGTGTAGGAACCAAGACTTGGCATCATCAGAGCCCAATTCTCCCATGAAAGCAAACACTGGATATCCAAACACACCAGATAAGCAAGATGTAGATTTAAAATCACATTTGATCATGATGGTGTAGGACTTTAAGAAAGACATAAATAACTCCCTTAAGGAAATACAGGACAATACAAGTAAACAAGTAGAAGCCCTTAAAGAGGAAACACAAAAATCCTTAAAAGAACTACTGGAAAAAACAACCAGCCGCGGATCCCGGCCCGCAGCAGCTCTCTGCTCCCAGACCCGGTGAGAGAGAGACCCAACCGCCTGGTCAGGTGGGCACTCCTGAGGCTGCAGAGCGGAAGAGACCACCAACTCTGCTCACCCCTGCCCACATCCCTGACCCAAGAGGAAAATGTATAAGGCCTCTGGGCTCCCGTGGGGGAGGGCCCAGGAGCGGCAGGACACCTGCCTGAGACACCGCCGGAACCTGAAAGAAACAGACCGGATAAACAGTTCTCTGCACCCAAATCCCGTGGGAGGGAGAGCTAAA
This sequence comes from Rattus norvegicus, assembly GCF_021556685.1. NCBI lineage: Eukaryota > Metazoa > Chordata > Mammalia > Rodentia > Muridae > Rattus > Rattus norvegicus. The sequence goes on from NC_141554.1 coordinate 42,425,886, forward strand.
CCTTCAGAGAGGCAGACAAGCCTGGGAAACCAGAAGAGACTGCTCCCTGCACACACATCTCGGACGCCAGAGGAAAAAGCCAAAGACTATCTGGAACCCTGGTGCACTGAAGCTCCCGGAAGGGGCGGCACAGGTCTTCCTGGTTGCTGCCACTGCAGAGAGCCCCTGGGCAGCACCCCACGAGCGAACTTGAGCCTCGGGACCACAGGTAAGACCAACTTTTCTGCTGCAAGAAAGCTGCCTGGTGAACTCAAGACACAGGCCCACAGGAACAGCTGAAGACCTGTAGAGAGGAAAAACTACACGCCCGAAAGCAGAACACTCTGTCCCCATAACTGACTGAAAGAGAGGAAAACAGGTCTACAGCACTCCTGACACACAGGCTTATAGGACAGTCTAGCCACTGTCAGAAATAGCAGAACAAAGTAACACTAGAGATAATCTGATGGCGAGAGGCAAGCGCAGGAACCCAAGCAACAGAAACCAAGACTACATGCCATCATCGGAGCCCAATTCTCCCACCAAAACAAACATGGAATATCCAAACACACCAGAAAAGCAAGATCTAGTTTCAAAATCATATTTGATCATGATGCTGGAGGACTTCAAGAAAGACATGAACACACTTAGGGAAACACAGGAAAACATTCATAAACAAGTAGAAGCCTACAGAGAGGAATCGCAAAAATCCCTGAAAGAATTCCAGGAAAACACAATCAAACAGTTGAAGGAATTAAAAATGGAAATAGAAGCAATCAAGAAAGAACACATGGAAACAACCCTGGATATAGAAAACCAAAAGAAGAGACAAGGAGCTGTAGATACAAGCTTCACCAACAGAATACAAGAGATGGAAGAGAGAATCTCAGGAGCAGAAGATTCCATAGAAATCATTGACTCAACTGTCAAAGATAATGTAAAGCGGAAAAAGCTACTGGTCCAAAACATACAGGAAATCCAGGACTCAATGAGAAGATCAAACCTAAGGATAATAGGTATAGAAGAGAGTGAAGACTCCCAGCTCAAAGGACCAGTAAATATCTTCAACAAAATCATAGAAGAAAACTTCCCTAACCTAAAAAAAGAGATACCCATAGACATACAAGAAGCCTACAGAACTCCAAATAGATTGGACCAGAAAAGAAACACCTCCCGTCATATAATTGTCAAAACACCAAATGCACAAAATAAAGAAAGAATATTAAAAGCAGTAAGGGAAAAAGGTCAAGTAACATATAAAGGGAGACCTATCAGAATCACACCAGACTTCTCGCCAGAAACTATGAAGGCCAGAAGATCCTGGACTGATGTCATACAGACCCTAAGAGAACACAAATGCCAGCCCAGGTTACTGTATCCAGCAAAACTCTCAATTAACATTGATGGAGAAACCAAGATATTCCATGACAAAACCAAATTTACACAATATCTTTCTACAAATCCAGCACTACAAAGGATAATAAATGGTAAAGCCCAACATAAGGAGGCAAGCTATACCCTAGAAGAAGCAAGAAACTAATCGTCTTGGCAACAAAACAAAGAGAATGAAAGCACACAAACATAACCTCACATCCAAATATGAATATAAAGGGAAACAATAATCACTATTCCTTAATATCTCTCAATATCAATGGCCTCAACTCCCCAATAAAAAGACATAGATTAACAAACTGGATACGCAACGAGGACCCTGCATTCTGCTGCCTACAGGAAACACACCTCAGAGACAAAGACAGACACTACCTCAGAGTGAAAGGCTGGAAAACAACTTTCCAAGCAAATGGTCAGAAGAAGCAAGCTGGAGTAGCCATTCTAATATCAAATAAAATCAATTTCCAACTAAAAGTCATCAAAAAAGATAAGGAAGGACACTTCATATTCATCAAAGGAAAAATCCACCAAGATGAACTCTCAATCCTAAATATCTATGCCCCAAATACAAGGGCACCTACATACGTAAAAGAAACCTTACTAAAGCTCAAAACACACATTGCACCTCACACAATAATAGTGGGAGATTTCAACACCCCACTCTCATCAATGGACATATCATGGAAACAGAAATTAAACAGTGATGTCGACAGACTAAGAGAAGTCATGAGCCAAATGGACTTAACGGATATTTATAGAACATTCTATCCTAAAGCAAAAGGATATACCTTCTTCTCAGCTCCTCATGGTACTTTCTCCAAAATTGACCATATAATTGGTCAAAAAACGGGCCTCAACAGGTACAGAAAGATAGAAATAATCCCATGCGTGCTATCGGACCACCACGGCCTAAAACTGGTCTTCAATAACAATAAGGGAAGAATGCCCACATATACGTGGAAATTGAACAATGCTCTACTCAATGATAACCTGGTCAAGGAAGAAATAAAGAAAGAAATTAAAAACTTTTTAGAATTTAATGAAAATGAAGATACAACATACCCAAACTTATGGGACACAATGAAAGCTGTGCTAAGAGGAAAACTCATAGCGCTGAGTGCCTGCAGAAAGAAACAGGAAACAGCATATGTCAGCAGCTTGACAGCACACCTAAAAGCTCTAGAACAAAAAGAAGCAAATACACCCAGGAGGAGTAGAAGGCAGGAAATAATCAAACTCAGAGCTGAAATCAACCAAGTAGAAACAAAAAGGACCATAGAAAGAATCAACAGAACCAAAAGTTGGTTCTTTGAGAAAATCAACAAGATAGATAAACCCTTAGCCAGACTAACGAGAAGACACAGAGAGTGTGTCCAAATTAACAAAATCAGAAATGAAAAGGGAGACATAACTACAGATTCGGAGGAAATTCAAAAAATCATCAGATCTTACTATAAAAACCTATATTCAACAAAACTTGAAAATCTTCAGGAAATGGACAATTTCCTAGACAGATACCAGGTATCGAAGTTAAATCAGGAACAGATAAACCAGTTAAACAACCCCATAACTCCTAAGGAAATAGAAGCAGTCATTAAAGGTCTCCCAACCAAAAAGAGCCCAGGTCCAGATGGGTTTAGTGCAGAATTCTATCAAACCTTCATAGAAGACCTCATACCAATATTATCCAAACTATTCCACAAAATTGAAACAGATGGAGCCCTACCGAATTCCTTCTACGAAGCCACAATTACTCTTATACCTAAACCACACAAAGACACAACAAAGAAAGAGAACTTCAGACCAATTTCCCTTATGAATATCGACGCAAAAATACTCAATAAAATTCTGGCAAACCGAATTCAAGAGCACATCAAAACAATCATCCACCATGATCAAGTAGGCTTCATCCCAGGCATGCAGGGATGGTTTAATATACGGAAAACCATCAACGTGATCCATTATATAAACAAACTGAAAGAACAGAACCACATGATCATTTCATTAGATGCTGAGAAAGCATTTGACAAAATTCAACACCCCTTCATGATAAAAGTCCTGGAAAGAATAGGAATTCAAGGCCCATACCTAAACATAGTAAAAGCCATATACAGCAAACCAGTTGCTAACATTAAACTAAATGGAGAGAAACTTGAAGCAATCCCACTAAAATCAGGGACTAGACAAGGCTGCCCACTCTCTCCCTACTTATTCAATATAGTTCTTGAAGTTCTAGCCAGAGCAATCAGACAACAAAAGGAGATCAAAGGGATACAGATCGGAAAAGAAGAGGTCAAAATATCACTAATTGCAGATGACATGATAGTATATTTAAGTGATCCCAAAAGTTCCACCAGAGAACTACTAAAGCTGATAAACAACTTCAGCAAAGTGGCTGGGTATAAAATTAACTCAAATAAATCAGTTGCCTTCCTCTATACAAAAGAGAAACAAGCCGAGAAAGAAATTAGGGAAACGACACCCTTCATAATAGACCCAAATAATATAAAGTACCTCGGTGTGACTTTAACCAAGCAAGTAAAAGATCTGTACAATAAGAACTTCAAGACACTGAGGAAAGAAATTGAAGAAGACCTCAGAAGATGGAAAGATCTCCCATGCTCATGGATTGGCAGGATTAATATAGTAAAAATGGCCATTTTACCAAAAGCAATCTACAGATTCAATGCAATCCCCATCAAAATACCAATCCAATTCTTCAAAGAGTTAGACAGAACAATTTGCAAATTCATCTGGAATAACAAAAAACCCAGGATAGCTAAAGCTATCCTCAACAATAAAAGGACTTCAGGGGGAATCACTATCCCTGAACTCAAGCAGTATTACAGAGCAATAGTGATAAAAACTGCATGGTATTGGTACAGAGACAGACAGATAGACCAATGGAATAGAATTGAAGACCCAGAAATGAACCCACACACCTATGGTCACTTGATTTTTGACAAAGGAGCCAAAACCATCCAATGGAAAAAAGATAGCATTTTCAGCAAATGGTGCTGGTTGAACTGGAGGGCAACATGTAGAAGAATGCAGATCGATCCATGCTTATCACCCTGTACAAAGCTTAAGTCCAAGTGGATCAAGGACCTCCACATCAAACCAGACACACTCAAACTAATAGAAGAAAAACTAGGGAAGCATCTGGAACACATGGGCACTGGAAAAAATTTCCTGAACAAAACACCAATGGCTTATGCTCTAAGATCAAGAATCGACAAATGGGATCTCATAAAACTGCAAAGCTTCTGTAAGGCAAAGGACACTGTGGTTAGGACAAAACGGCAACCAACAGATTGGGAAAAGATCTTTACCAATCCTACAACAGATAGAGGCCTTATATCCACAATATACAAAGAACTCAAGAAGTTAGACCGCAGGGAAACAAATAACCCTATTAAAAAATGGGGTTCAGAGCTAAACAAAGAATTCACAGCTGAGGAATGCCGAATGGCTGAGAAACACCTAAAGAAATGTTCAACATCTTTAGTCATAAGGGAAATGCAAATCAAAACAACCCTGAGATTCCACCTCACACCAGTCAGAATGGCTAAGATCAAAAACTCAGGTGACAGCAGATGCTGGCGAGGATGTGGAGAAAGAGGAACACTCCTCCATTGTTGGTGGGATTGCAGACTGGTAAAACCATTCTGGAAATCAGTCTGGAGGTTCCTCAGAAAATTGGACATTGAACTGCCTGAGGATCCAGCTATACCTCTCTTGGGCATATACCCAAAAGATGCCTCAACATATAAAAGAGACACGTGCTCCACTATGTTCATCGCAGCCTTATTTATAATAGCCAGAAAATGGAAAGAACCCAGATGCCCTTCAACAGAGGATTGGATACAGAAAATGTGGTACATCTACACAATGGAATATTACTCAGCTATCAAAAACAACGAGTTTATGAAATTCGTAGGCAAATGGTTGGAATTGGAAAATATCATCCTGAGTGAGCTAACCCAATCACAGAAAGACATACATGGTATGCACTCATTGATAAGTGGCTATTAGCCCAAATGCTTGAATTACCCTAGATCCCTAGAACAAAGGAAACTCAAGACGGATGATCAAAATATGAATGCTTCACTCCTTCTTTAAATGAGGAAGAAGAATACCCCTGACAGGGAAGGGAGAGGCAAAGATTAAAACAGAGATTGAAGGAACACCCATTCAGAGCCTGCCCCACATGTGGCCCATACATATACAGCCACCCAATTAGACAAGATGGATGAAGCAAAGAAGTGCAGACCGACAGGAGCTGGATGTAGATCGCTCCTGAGAGACACAGCCAGAATACAGCAAACACAGAGGCGAATGCCAGCAGCAAACCACTGAACTGAGAATAGGTCCCCTATTGAAGGAATCAGAGAAAGAACTGGAAGAGCTTGAAGGGGCTCGAGACCCCAAAAGTACAACAATGCCAAGCAACCAGAGCTTCCAGGGACTAAGCCACTACCTAAAGACTATACATGGACTGACACTGGACTCTGACCCCATAGGTAGCAATGAATATCCTAGTAAGAGCACCAGTGGAAGGGGAAGCCCTGGGTCCTGCTAAGACTGAACCCCCAGTGAACTAGTCTATGGGGGGAGGGCGGCAATGGGGGGAGGGTTGGGAGGGGAACACCCATAAGGAAGGGGAGGGGGGAGGGGGATGTTTGCCCGGAAACCGGGAAAGGGAATAACACTCGAAATGTATATAAGAAATACTCAAGTTAATAAAAATAAATAAATAAATAAATAAATAAATAAATAAATAAATAAAACAACCAAACAGGAGAAGGAAATAAACAAAACCATCCAGGAGTTAAAATGGAAATAGAAACAATAAAGAAAGCACAAAGGGAGACAACCCTGGAGATAGAAAACCTAGGGAAGAGATCAGGAGTCAGAGATGTGAGTATCACCAACAGAATACAAGCAAGAGAAGAGAAAATCTCAGGAGCAGAAGATTCCATAGAAATCATCAACACAACTGTCAAAGATAATGTAAAACGGAAAAAGCTACTGGTTCAAAACATACAGGAAATCCAGGACTCAATGAGAAGATCAAACCTAAGGATAATAGGTATAGAAGAGAGTGAAGACTCCCAGCTCAAAGGACCAGTAAATATCTTCAACAAAATTATAGAAGAAAACTTCTCTAACCTAAAAAAAGAGATACCCATAGGCATACAAGAAGCCTACAGAACTCCAAATAGATTGGACCAGAAAAGAAACTCCTTCCGTCACATAATAGTCAAAACACCAAACGCACAAAATAAAGAAAGAATATTAAAAGCAGTAAGGGAGAAAGGTCAAGTATCATATAAAGGCAGACCTATCAGAATCACACCAGACTTTTCGCCAGAAACTATGAAAGCCAGAAGATCCTGGACAGATGTCATACAGACCCTAAGAGAACACAAATAACAGCTCAGTTTATTGTATCCAGCAAAACCCTCAATTAACATAGATCGAGAAACCAAGATATTCCACGTCGAAACCAAATTTACACAGTTTCTTTCTACAAATCCAGCCCTACAAAGGATAATAAATGGCAAAGCACAACACAAGAGGTAAGCTACGCCCTAGAAAAAGCAAGAAAGTAATCTTTTTGCAACAAAGCCAAAAGAAGAGAAGCACACAAACATATTCCCACCTCCAAATAAAAAAATAGAAGGAAGCAACAATCACTATTCCTTAATATCTCTCAAAATCAATGGACTTAATTCCCCAATAAAAAGACAGAGATTAACAGACTGGATACATAAAAAGGACCCAGCATTTTTTTGCCTACAGGAAACACACCTCAGAGACAAAGACAGACACTACCTCAGAGTAAAAGGCTGGAAAAACACTTTCCAATCAAATGGTCTGAAGAAGCAAGCAAGAGTAGCCATTCTAATATCAAATAAAATCAATTTTCAACCAAAAGTCATCAAAAAAGATAAGGAAGGACACTTCATATTCATCAAAGGAAAATCCACCAAGATGAACTCTCAATCCTAAATATCTATGCTCCAAATACAAGGGCACCTACATACATAAAAGAAACCTTACTAAAGCTCAAAGCACACATTGCACCTCCCACAATAATAGTAGGAGATTTCAACACCCCACTCTCATCAATGGACAGATTATGGAAACAGAAATTAAACAGAGACATAGACTAACAGAAGTTATGAACCAAACGGACTTAACGGATATTTATAGATCATTCCATCCTTAAAAAAAAAAAAAAAAGGATATACCTTCTTCTCACCGCCTCTCCAAAATGGACCATATAATCAGTCACAAAACAGGCATCAACGGATACAGAAAGATAGAAATAATCCCATGCACCTTATCATACCACCACAGACTAAGACTGGTCTTCAATAAAAACAATAAGGAAAGAATGCCCACATATACCTGGAAGTTAAACAATGCTCTACTCAATGACAACTTCGTCAAGGAAGAAATAAAGAAAGAAATTAAAGACTTCTTAGAATTTGGTGAAAATGAAGGTACAACATAACCAAACTTATGGGACACAATGAAAGCTGTGCTAAGAGGAAAACTCATAGCTCTGAGTGCCTGCAGAAAGAAACAGGACAGAGCATATATCAGCAGCTTGACAACACACCTAAAAGCTCTAGAACAAAAAGAAGCAAACACACCCAGGAGGAGTAGAAGGCAGGAAATAATCAAACTCAGAGCTGAAATCAAACAAGTAGAAAGAGAAAGAATTTTACAAAGAATCACGAAAACCAAAACCTGATTCTTTGAGAAAATCAACAAAATAGATAAACCCTTAGCCAGACTAAGCAGAGGGCACAGAGAGTGTGTACAAATTAACAAAATGAGAAATGAAAAGGGAGACATAACTACAGATTCAGAGGAAATTCAAAAAATCATCAGATCCTACTATAAAAGCCTATATTCAACAAAACTGGAAAATTTGGAGGAAATGGACAATTTTCTAGACAAATACCAGGTACCAAAGACCATTTAAACAACTCCATAACTCCTAAAGAAATAGAAGCAGTCATTAAAGGTCTCCCAACCAAAAAGAGCCCAGGACCAGACGGGTTTAGTGCAGAATTCTATCAGACCTTCATAGAAGACCTCATACCAATACTATCTAAACTATTCCACACAATTGAAACAGACGGAGCACTACCGAATTCCTTCTATGAAGCCACAATTACTCTTATACCTAAACCACACAAAGACCCAACAAGGAAAGAGAACTTCAGACCAATTTCCCTTATGAATATCGACGCAAAAATACTCAATAAAATTCTGGCAAACCGAATCCAAGAGCACATCAAAACAATCATCCACCATGATCAAGTAGGCTTCATCCCAGGCATGCAGGGATGGTTTAATATACGGAAAACCATCAAAGTAATCCACTATATAAACAAACTGAAAGATAAGAACCACATGGTCATTTCATTAGAGGCTGAGAAAGCATTTGACAAAATTCAACACTCTTCATGATAAAAGTCATGGAAAGAATAGAAATTCAAGCCCATACCTAAACATAGTAAAAGCCATATACAGCAAACTAGTAGTTAACATCAAACTAAATGGAGGGAAACTGAAGCAATCCCTCTAAAATCAGGGACTAGACAAGGCTGCCCACTCTCTCCCTACTTATTTAATATAGTTCTCCAAGTCCTAGCTAGAGCAATCAGACAGTGAAAGGAGGTCAAGGGGATACAAATTAGAAAGAAAGACTTCAAAATATCACTATTTGCAGATGATATGATAGTATATTTAAGTGACCCCAAAAGTTCCACCGGAGAAATACTAAGCCTGATAAAGACCTTCAGCAAAGTGACTAGGTATAAATTAACTCATACAAATCAAAAGCCTTCCTCTACCCAAAAGATGAACAGGCTGAGAAAGAAATTGGGAAACGACACCCTTCATAATAGTCCCAAATAATATAAAATACCTTGGTGTGACTTTAACCAAGCAAGTGAAAGATCTGTATGTTAAGAACTTCAAGTCTCTGAAGAAAGAAACTGAAGAAGATCTCAGAAGATGGAAACATCTCCCATGCTCATGGATTGGCAGGATTAATATAGCAAAAATGGCCGTTTTACCAAAAGCAATCTACAGATTCAATGCAATCCCCATCAAAATACCAATCCAATTATTCAGAGAGTTAGACCGAACAATTTGCAAATTCATTTGGAATAACAAAAAACCCAGGATAGCTAAAACTATCCTCAACAATAAAAGGACTTCTGGGGGGGATCATTATCCCTGAACTCAAGCAGTATTACAGAGCAATAGTGATAAAAACTGTATGGTATTGGTACAGAGACAGACAGATAGACCAGTGGAATAGAATTGAAGACCCAGCAATGAACCCACACACCTATGATCACTTGATTTTTGAGAAAGGAGCCAAAACCATCCAATGGAAAAAAGATAGCATTTTCAGCAAATGGTGCTGGTTCAACTGGAGGTCAACATGTAGAAGAATGCAGATCGATCCATGCTTATCACCCTGTACAAAGCTTAAGCCCAAGTGGATCAAGGACCTCCACATCAAACCAGATACACTCAAACTAATAGAAAAATAAAAGCGGAGAAGAATCTCAAACACATGGGCAGTGCAGAAAATCTCCTGAACAGAACACCAATGGCTTATGCTCTAAGATCAAGAATCGACAAATGGGATCTCATAAACCTGTAAAGCTTCTACAAGGCAAAGGACACTGTCATTAAGACAAAATGGCAACCAACAGATTGGGAAAAGATCTTTACCAATCCTACAACTGATAGAAGGCTAATATCCAAAATATACAAAGAACTCAAGAAGTTAGACTCCACGGAGCCAAATAATCCTATTAAAATGGGGTACAGAGCTAAACAAATAATTCACAGCTGAGAAATATCGAATGGCTGAGAATCTCCTAAAGAAATGTTCAACATCCTTAGTCATCAGGGAAATACAAATCAAAACAACCCTGAGATTCCACCTCACACTATTCAGAATTGCTAAGATCAAAAACTCAGGTGACAGCAGATGCTGGTGAGGATGTGGAGAAAGAGGAACACTCCTCCATTGTTGGTGGGATTGCAAACTAGTACAACCATTCTGAAAATCAGTCTGGAGGGTCCTCAGAAAATTAGACATTACACTACCTGAGGACCCAGCTATACCTCTCCTGGGAATATACCCAAAAGAAGCTCCAACATACAACGAAGACACGTGCTCCACTATGTTCATAGCAGCCTTATTTATAATAGCCAGAAGCTGGAAAGAACCCAGATGCCCTTCAACAGAGGAATGGATACAGAAAATGTGGTACATCTACACAATGGAATACTACTCAGCTATAAAAAAACAATGACTTCATGAATTCATAGGCAAATGGATGGAACTAGAAAATATCATCCTGAGTGAGATTACTCAATCATAGAAAAACACACCTGGTATGCACTCATTGATAAGTGGATATTCGCAAAACAACTCAGAATACCCAAGATAAAATTCACAAACCACATGAAGCTCAAGAAGAAGGAAGACCAAAGTGCAGATGCTTCATTCCTTCTTAAAGGGGGAAAATATTCATAGGAGGGGATATGAAGGCAAAGATTGGAGCATAGACTCAAGGAACGGCCTTTCAGAGCCTGCCCCACATGTGGCCCATATATATATATATATAGTCACCAAAACTAGATAAGATTGATGAAGCTAAAAAAATGCATGCTAAAAGGGACTGGATGTAGATCTCTCCTGAGAGACACAATCAGAGCATGTCAAATACAGAGGTGAACTGAGAACTGGAGCCCTGTTGGTGAAATTAGAGAAAAGATTGAAAGAGCTGAAGGGGCTTGCAACCCCATAAGAACAACAATGCCGACCAACCAGAGCTCCCAGGGACTAAACCACCATCCAAAGACTATATATGGACAGACCCAGGGCTCCAACTGCATATGTAGCAGAGGATGGCCTTGTTGGGCACCAGTGGAAGGGGAAGCCCTTGGTCCTGCCAAGGTTGGACACCCAAGGCAGGGAAATGTTGGGGGGGGATAAGGGGGTGAATGTGGGGGGATACCCTTATGGGGGAGGGGGAGAGAATAGGGGGCTTACAGAGAGGAAACCGGGAAAGGGAATAACATTTGAAATGTAAATAAAGAAATCTATAAAAAACATGTAAAAAGTAGTTTAGACCTATCAGTTAATAATGGAGACTAACAACTAGGTGTAACACCCACACAGCAAGATTAATTAGAAGCATGACAGGGATAGCAAAGTGCAAGATAGTTGAAGAGCTCAGCTGTAACAGTTATTCATGGGGAGATTAAAGTAAGTGCCCCTACCTAGGGCTGTGCCCTTGAAGGAGCCATATTAAGAGTGGCACAATATAGTGACACAGACTTCACTGTAGTCCAACCAAGTCAGAAAACTAACATGAAAGTTACACAAGCAGCAGGCCCAGAGGTGGGAGGGAAATCAATAAACACGGCTGCAATAATAAACTACCTCAAATGACCATCTTTTCAGTAAAACACAGAAAACCTGAGAAGAAATAGTACAGGGTAAATCATAAGACAGGGAACAGCAGGCAGTATTATCTACTTTTGAAAAGACCTAATACTGAACTTAAAAGCCGATGACTTTTAAAAAGCCATATATATATATATATATACATATATATATATATATATACACGCGCGCGCACACACACACACACACACACACACACACTCTAAAGGAAGCCATGTTTCAAAATGAAAAATCAGAACTACTGGGGATGAAAGGGCAGAAAGCAGGAAGCAAAGAGAGTGAGAGGTGAAAATGGGAGCAGGAGGATTGACAAAGACAAACCATGTCTCAAAAGACCATAATGAAACATTTTCTCTGTTAATTAAAAATAAACAAGTAGGGTCAGCCAGATGGTACATTGGGGAAAGCTGCTTTCAAAGCGTGGACAACTGAGTTCAATCCTAGGACCTTACAAGTTGTCCTCTGACCTTCGCACAGGGGCTACGACATGCACACCCACACGCATACAAAACAACTAAATGAAAATCTGTTAAAAATCACAAAACAGAATTATGCAAAAACCAAAAAGGCATGATAATGTATCAAAAGGAGAGTATAAACAGGAATTATTGTAAAACAACAAACAGAACTAAATTCTAAAGAAGGAAAATTCAATCACCAAACTGAGAACTTCATTGAAGGTCAAAGTAAGCAGATCTCAATCCAGACTGATATCTCTATTAACGCAATATAAGGAGCAAAGTGAAAGGGATAAAGAACTATGTACAGAATGCTAATTAAATGACAGACAACATTAAGACACCAGTATATAAAACATGTAATAAGAGCCCCTGAAGATAAACATAAAAATGTTCAAAGAAATCATTGTTGAAAATTCCTTGAATTTGATGAATAGTATTAACTCTATATAACTAAGAACCTCAATGAATTTAAAGCAGGCTGAAGACAGAGGTCCAAGCTCAGGCACATCATACTTAGAATGTTGAAGGCTCACACTGGAGAGATGGCTCAGTGGGTAAAAGCACTTGTTACTTAACCTAAAGAGCTAATTTAGATTCCAGCACCTACATAAAGAGTCAGGTATGGCTGCATGCCTGTAAGTCTGGTGCTGTTAGGGGCAGACAAGATAATTGGCTGCTAGGCTAGCTCTGGGCTCAGTGAGAAACTCTGTTTCAAAGAAACAAGGCAAGGAGTAATAAGGTAGGATACCTCACATCCTTTTGTAGCCTCCATATGCATTTATACCTGCACACACAAATCCTTACAAAGACAAGACATAAAATCTTTAAAGCAACAAGGAAAATTGTCATGGATAAAGGAATTCCAATAAATAATATCTAACTTACTATGAGGAACAATGAAGGTTCTGGAATGACATTCCATGTACTTGGGGAGGGGTAAGGGGTGAAGTTAATAAATTCATTTATAGATATTGGCACATCTATCATCCCAGCACTCATCCCAGCACTTAAGAGGCACAAGTAGAAGGATTGCACATTCAAGGCTAGCCTGGGATTCCAAACTAGTTCAAAGCCACACTGAATTCCTTAGGTGACCAAGTCTCAAAGAAGCAAGGACTAAGGAAATTGCTCAACAGTAGACCTGTTTTCCCTATTACATATAAGGCCCTGAGTTTGATCTTTAAGCAGTATAAAAATAAAATACTGTGTGATTACTAATTTCTTGTATTGTTTAAAAATCTAATGTAAAAATACAAGGTATTTGACAAGAACAACAAAAAATACAGGTACTAGAATAAAGAAGATACCAAATGATGCCTGGATCCACAGACAAATGCAAAGAATCAAAAGCATCAAACAGAAAGATCAATACAGTACTTCCTCCCTACCACACACATATGCACATACATATGTACCTTTTCTTTTCTTATCAGTTTCATTTAAAAGATATAATTAAGCCAGATATGGTGGTTCACTTCTATCATCCCAGTACCCAGGATGATGAAGCAGGAAAATTGCTGGGAATTTTGGCCACACACATAGCAAATTTCAGGTTAGCCTGAGCAATGGCAAAACAAAAGATATCATCAAAAAGAAAATCCTTATAAGTATCCTAATTAAATAATCCCAGGCCTCTGTAACATGCTGAAGATGAAAGGCACAAGAACAGACTCTATTTGTATAGACTTCTGAAACAAACATCTTTGCTGAAATCTTGTTTGCCTTATCCCTTCAGCAAACCTATCTTTCCAAATAGCACAGGAGTAAACTTTGCTCTAGTCCTGCTGAAATCCTAATAACGTGTGAAAACAGCATTTCGACAAGCAGGATGTGTGCTGTGACAGGTTCTTGCTCAAGAAGGCAGAGCCAATAGCAGCAGAAACTGATGAACGCTTCCCTGCAGCTAGGAGAGGAGCTCAGCTGGGAACAAATGTTTAGCCACCTTTAGAGAAAAATGAAGAGAAAGAAAGGAAATGCATGAACTCTGAAATCAGCTCGGCGAATTTAATAAACAGGACGGGAGAGACAGCAGGAATCTTAACACTTCAGAAGGTAAAAATACCTCCTTTGAGAAAAATCTTTCAGAAACCATCCCAAAGTTTAAGAACGTTGTTAGAAAGAAATTGGAACTAATGGCTGCATTTTAAAATTCAAACTCCAAATGAAAGTAGCCTTAAGAATGCACTGTTCTTAGGAACAGAAAAGAAGGCCCAACACATCTTCAAAGGACTGAACACATTCAGACTTTTATGGGTAGAAATATGAGAAATTACAAGGGAAAGCAATGACTAGCATAGCATATATTCAATAATGAACCAGGATCAGCCATTTTGAATGCTAATAGTTATAAATGGAAAATCTAAAGAACTTTAACAAAGGCAACTTACTTTATTCCATGGAGAAGTATTACAACCAGTATCCTTGCCACATTCATAGTAAGTCTTATTCTAGATTCTCTGAAAAATCTCTAAAAATTAGAATATTGTAAAGTAAGTGAGGTCAGGAGGCTGAGGAAAAGCCATGACACTGAGGAGTTAGGTAGAGGAATCTATCCCATCAAGATTTTACTTCCTAGCCTAGCCAGTGGAATTTTCTAAAACTATTTCCATTTGTAAATATCAAACTGTGAATAGACTATCTTATATTATTACTAGGTTAAATAAAAGATGGTTTTTGGTGCTCCTTTCACGGCTTCCGGCTGCGATAGGTGGTTCTGGCCCGCGCCCAGGGCAGCGTCGCGCAGTAAGAGACCGTTGGGGTATGCGTTGGCCATAGTGGACGGTGCTGTGGACACCATGCAGCCGACCATGAAAGCGCTCCAGGGCAGTGAGTGCAGCCTACAGGAGGCTGAGGACGAGCTAGTGTCTACACTGAAGCACCTGGTCACAGATAAGCTGAATGTCCCTGTGTGCCAGCAATGTCTGCTGTTCAAGGGCAAGGCCCTAGCAGATGAGAAGGGACTGTCAGATTACAACATTGGCCCCAACTCTAAACTCAACCTAGTTGTTAAGCCTTGGGAGAAGGTGCTACTGTAAGAAGGGTCTGCCCAGAGACTGGGCGACTCCCCAGCCATCCCCATCTGGCAGCTGATCTCCAAAGGCCTGGCCCCTCACTTCAGTATAGGAGATGCCAGCAGGGTCCTGGAACAACTACAGAGGGATTATGACAGGTCCTTGTGCCGCCTAATACTGGATGACATTGAATGTTTGGCCAGACGCTTTCTACACCCTGAAGTGACTGAGGCCATGGAAAAGGGGTTCTGCAAATAGCATTGTGGGATTGTGGGGAGAAATCCCAGGTCAGGCCACAGAGCTGCATGTTGCATTAAATGTGTTCTTGTGTCAAAAAAGAAAAAAAAAAGATGTTTTCATAAGCAAAAATTACAAAAGTTTGTATTATCTTAAATGCCTACCAACATACCATTATCTTACTGTGCTTCTTCCAGTTTGATTAAAAATAAGCATTACCTTATGACAAATATATTTTCAAATGTTATCTTTGTACTGTGGTCCTTTCCTAAAGGTAGCTTCCTCGTGGCACAATTATCAGAAGAAAATTAAGGAGTTTTGTTTGTGTAGGTATGTAGCTGAGGTACCAATAAAAATTTATCTTTGTATCCTAGTAAGAGCACCAGTGGAAGGGGAAGCCCTGGGTCCTGCTAAGACTGAACCCCCAGTGAACTAGACTATGGGGGGAGGGCGGCAATGGGGGGAGGGTGGGGAGGGGAACACCCATAAGGAAGGGGAGGGGGAGGGGGATGTTTGCCCGGAAACCGGGAAAGGGAATAACACTCGAAATGTATATAAGAAATACTCAAGTTAATAAAAAAAATAAAAAATAAAAAAATTATCTTCATATCAGCAGAGGAGAAAGATGTGAGAACTTATTATCCTTCAGCTGAAGCAGACCATGGTTTTTTTTTTCTGAAGTCATGTGAACAAGAAGCACATCAATGCTGAAAAAAAAAAAGGCAGTCTCCCTGCATTTCAAACACAGCGATTTGAAAAATTCAAAGGACCAAGGATTAAGTAAAGCTCCACCCAATATAGATGGATGATCCTGGAAAGTGTACTTACCTATTTGAAACTTATTTCAATTTGTTTTTAAAATGGGGACAATAATAGTGTCTACTTCAACAGGTAGGAGGTAGAGTTAATATGGGCATTTTGGGGCATACTTGTGGGCATCCAATAAGCACTAGAAAATCATAATGGCTCTAAACCTGACTAGGAGATTTGAACCAGAGGATCCATTAATTCTTGAAGTTCTCTAAACATGAATGAGATAAATTTCATCTTTGTTATCATGTGCCTTCAACTGAAATGTGACACATTAGAAATGTAGGTAAAATTGCTTAGTAGTACTAGCAAAACCAAAGGCTTTGTTACTAATAGAAATAATGGACTTTTACCTATCGCAGTGCCTATAAAGATCTCAAAAATAGCATTTATGCCTGTCATTACTATAAAATTATGACTGTTCTAGATCTGCCATTTAATTGTACTTAATGCACTAGTAAAATAGCATGGAGATTACTATGTATATCTTTTTAAATTGACTTAACTGTAATTCAATATAATTGGTTTTCTTTATAAGCCTTTGTATCTATGAATATTAAAACATATTCTCAAAATTCAAAGACTACAGACTCCTACAGTCTGAAACAGAGGAGCATATTATTCCTGTGGGCTAAGAACTACCACACATAACTATTTACAAATGCAGCACACAGAATGTCTTAGCTGTGGCCCTGGGATTCACAGATCCAGTTTTCGCTATGATTGTGGGGTAAAGCTCATTTGGAAGCAGTTGCCTGGATTCTTCAAGAGGGCCCCAGAAATCAGAGCATGTTGGGGTTTCTACTTGGTTATCCCCCACCCACTCTATTAAGTTTCATGTCTGTTGTGATAAAATACCTGAGAAAAAGCAACTTTAAAGGAGAAGGGGGTTTGTTCAGATTACAATTCTAAGTTACAGTCCATCATTGCAGGAACTTGAAGCAGCTAGTCATATCCACAGTAAAGAGCAGAGTGGAATTTATGTGTACATGCTTAGTGCTTAGTTCCCTTATAATCCAGGGCCCTGCCCATGAAATGGGATGTCATCTGCATCAGGATAGACCATTCCATCTCAATCAGCCAAACTAAGACAAATGTCTCACAGGAAATGTCCTTAGGCTAACACGAGCCAGAGAATTGTTCACTGAGCTCTTCCATGGTTGATTTTAGGTTGTTTCAAAATTCAAAATATATTGTAGTGTATATATAGAGGGGCCTCATTGTGCTATAGCATGCGTGGTGGTCAGGACACGACATGCTATAGTTGGTTCTCTTCCTCTACTATGTGGATTCTAGGGATTGAACTTGGCACCAAGTGTCTTAACCTGATGAGCCATCTTTGTTGGCCCAAGTTCACCATTAAAGCTAACTGTCATATCCACTGTATTCAGTCATGACTAACCAAAGACTGCTAGGATTGGTCATCAGCTGTTTCTGCTACAAATGCCTCAGACAAAGTGGCCAATGGTCCAAGACTAGAATGGAAATACAAACTGGTGGTTTGAATAGGTACAGCCTCCATAAGACTCATGTGTTTGAATGCTTGGCCCATAAAGTGGCACTATTAAGAGGTGTGGCGTTGTTGGAAGAAGTATATCCTGGTAACGGTGAGTTTTGAGATTTCCTATGCTCAAGCTACACCCAGTGTGGCACACAGTTTCCTTCTACTGCCTGCATATAAAGATGTAGAACTTTCTGCTCCTCCAGCACCACATCTGCCTGCATGCTGTCATGGTTCCCACCATGATGATAATGGACTAAACCTCTGAACTGTAAGCCAGCCCCAATCACATGTTTGCCTTTATAAGAGTTACCATTACCATGGTGTCTCTTCACAGCAATAGAACCCAAACTAAGACACAAACCCCATTATACCATTATACCAGCACTTACTTTTATTTATGGCTAGCAGGAGGTAGCAAATCTAGTTGTCAGCAAACACAGGGCTTATGAATGAATTCTTTGAAGCAAATACAGTATGTACAAACTAACTTTATAATGAATGGCTTTTACATTTGGCCTGCCAGAAAAAAATTTTATACTGACACAACTATTCAAGTCAGAAGAGGAAAAAACTCTCTAGGGGCAGATAAACAGTGATTTAGTGAATTCAGAATAAACTAAATTCTGATACTTGCAGATGAATGCTAACAGAATATGAGACTTAAGAGACTCACATCTTAAAATGCAAGTGGAAAAAATCCAGAAGACTGAGAAGATTTAGCAAACTAAGGAGTATGTTGAAATATTTTTTAAAAATTATTTAATGTGACCCTATATGACATGGTCACATTCTGAGGAAGAAATTCCAAGTTGATAATAATCCAAAAATAATTGCAAGGTTTATTTAACCTTAATAAATATCTTTGTCTACCCATTTGGAAAACATTAAAGTGAACACACTTGTTTATCTAGGAAAATGCGAGCTGGTCTTATTTTTTTCAAGATCAATGCAAATGGCACTCTAATGTTACTCTTCTTGTGTGTATATGGTCAAAAGAAGATCAAATGCATATAAGATGCAGAAAACTTCAATAGGATAATTGTGGTATTGTGCCACTTCAAGGCAAATGAAAATCTATTTTATTTTAGAGCTAGCCCAAAGCTCAGAAGTCACCCAATTAATTAATCATTTTATAGATGAGAAAATCGAAATCCAGCAAGGTTAACCAACTGACTCCCAGATTACTACAGAGCCAAACAAATCTCAGGCCTTGTCTATTCTTTACAAGAATTCTGGAAACTGTCACTTCACAATAATTCTGAAAATCCTTAAATAAATCTAAATAAGATGCCCTAAACAAACAGGTGAGTGATAAAACATGTTATGGTCTGTGAATTATGCTTTGAAGAAATAACACTACCTTCTTGGATCCAAAGACTTATTCACTTAGTAGTCACAATACTAAGGCCATATAATACCAATTATATGGTTCTGACATTGGTCTTGTGATGTTTAAGAGGTGAAGAGATGAGTTTCATGGTTTGTACTTCCCAAGTACCTCTATACATAAGAAAAACAAGATCAAAGAAACAAGTCAAAAAGGCCATAATAGATTGAAGGTGAGGAAGAAATGACAGAAGATACAGAAATCCAATATTCGAAAGGCAGAGCCTGTATAGGACAGGTATTCTATGTATATGCTAGCGTGCCTACTACTCAGCTGTTTCTCCTCTAAAATAATTCAGGGCCAAAACACAGGGACTAGTGCCCACCCCCCCACACACACACAAGCTGAGTTGTCTCATACTAATTAACATGATTATGACAACCTCTCACAGGCCAACTTGCTCAAGACAATTCCTGAGATTAGAATAATTTTTCCCAGGGGGTTCTAGATTGTATCATGTCGACAATTAAAACTGACTATCACTATTAGAAAGATAGATGGTCTCCGTCTATCTGTGGGTTGTAGCCTTGCTTGAAATTGAGCCTTTACTAAAATGAGTAAAGGTCTTTACTTGAACTCGGATAGACCAAAGGACAGGGAAAAGAAAAGAGCAATTTAATTTTTTTCCCAAAGTGTCCCTCAAACACTATATTAAGCATATCTTGTTGTCACCTTTGTAGAATGTAGAATATCCTGGGAGATAACCCGCTGGAGGATTATCTCGATTACATTGAGGTGAGAAGACCTGCTCACCTTGGGTGACATTTCTTTGGATGGGTGCCTAAACTGCGTAACTGGAGAAAGGGAGCTGAAAATGAAGGGAGCATTAATATGTCTCTCTCCTTCCTGACAGTGGATGTGATGTAACCAGCTGCTTCCCTGCAGTAACAGACCCTTTCTCTCTTAAGCTGTTTTTGTCAGAGTGTTTTATCACAGCAAAAGGAAAAGAAACTAAGATATCATGTCTGATAATTTCAGCTCTGAAGCCATGGCAAACTTTAAAAGTGAGGAAGGAAAAATTAGAAAAAATCTGAACATGGGCTTTACCATACCCATATGTTGGAGAAGATGTCCAGAATGTAAAACAATGGTCCTAATATTGTTTCTCAAAGAATTTTTAATTCATTGGGATTATAAAGATAACCACTTAAACAAGAACAATACATTTCTCTAAAATCTTACTTTCCAGAAAAAAAATAATCACCTAGTCCAAAAGTCAAGAACCAGATTAGTTTTTAATAAAATGGTACTTTTTAATGATGTGATCCTAGCTTGGAAAATTAACTCTTTTATACAAACAATTTGAACTCTGACATTAGGACATGCCAAGTGAAAATAAGGTCTAGTGTTCTTTCAACAATTTCTTCTATAAACATCCAATGGAACATACCACCAAATAATTCTCCTAAGATTGAGAGACAGTATAGTATCTTTCCTCTCTGTTAAGGTTATGTATTTTTCAGGTAATAAGCACTCAATCCAACTGAAAAATATATTTCTGAGCTTATGCATTCTGAGGAATGCACTTCTTACTCTTGAGGTACATATGACTTCTGTACTTCTGGTTTTTCTCCAGTATATTGCTTATAATGCTTGCATACCTAGGTGCATTGTCCAGATCCCCACCAGCTGAGACCTCTTCTGCAGACCAGCTATGCTGTCAGATCCTTCTAGAACGTTTGTCAATGACAAACTATACCTCCCCCAAGGTTACACTCCTTCCAGGGATGTATGAATATAAAAGTATTAAAACCGGGGCATCTCATGACAGCTGAGGAGAGCACAGAACAGCTCTTCTAAACTCAGACCTCCCAGGGAAGCTGGCTACCATTATCACTATCACCGGGCCAGCACTATAGCTCCACCATCTCTTTGCCCAAACTGGCTTCACTGCCTCCCCTTGCCCAGTGTGGACCCCAAGGGCATTTCTTAATTGGCCTCTTAGACCCTAAACTAAGCCTCAGACTCTGCTTCCTATAATTCACATAAATTAACCCATGTGAAGGAAAACTAGAACAAAAGAAGTTGCAGAATACCTTTAGAGTATCTACACTAGTGACAAAGTACCAGGGAGTTCCAAGGTTTAATAGATAAAACAGCCTGGGGGCTGGCTACATTTTTAGTCTTTTCCTTTTATAAACATGCACTCTTGATCTGCTACAATATAAATATACCTTTTCTTGTTTTGAGTGTGTGTGTGTGTGTGTGTGTGTGTGTGTGTGTGTGTGTGTGTGTATGTTTCAAGGCAGGGTTTCTCTGTGTAGTACTGGCTCTCCTAGAACTCATAGAGATCCACCTGCCTATGCCTCCCAAGTGCTACGGTTAAAGGTATGCACCTCCACAATCCATAAATATACTTTCTAAATTGATAAAATATCGAAAGTGACTATCTTTCTCTCTCAATAGAAACCAATACAATAATTAATATAAATAAAAACACAGCAAAAGTGAGAAGTCATTTTCTTAGAACTCTGACCAAACGAACTTCCCCAAAACCAAAAGAAGATCTTGTAGGTTTTAAATATTTGAATCATGAACTAAATGTGGTATTAAAAGATTTTGAACTCAAGAAGGATGACTAAAATGCAGATGCTTTACTCCTTCTTTAAAAGGGGAATAAGAATACCCTTGGCAGGGAATAGAGAGGCAAAGATTAATACAGACACAGAAGGAACACCCATTCAGAGCCTGCCCCATATGTGGCCCATACATATACAACCACCCAATTAGACAAGATGGATGAAGCAAAGAAGTGCAGGCCGACAGGAGCTGGATGTAGATCTCTCCTGAAAGACACAGCTAGAATACAGCAAATACATAGGCGAATGCCAGCAGCAAACTACTGAACTGTGGATGGGACTCCCTTTGAAGGAATCAGAGAAAGGACTGGAAGAGCTTGAAGGGGCTTGAGACCCCATATGAACAACAATGCCAACCAACCAGAGCTTCCAGGGACTAAGCCACTACCCAAAGACTATACATGGACTGACCCTGGACTCTGACCTCATAGGTAGCAATGAATAGCCTAGTAAGAGCACCAGTGGAAGGGGAAGCCCTTGGTCCTGCCAAGACTGAACCCCCAGTGACCGTGATTGTTGGGGGGAGGGCGGTAATGGGGGGAGGATGGGGAGGGGAACACCCTTAAGGAAGGGGAGGGGGAGGGGTTAGAGGGATGTTGGCTTGGAAACCAGGAAGGGGAATAACAATCGAAATGTAAATAAGAAATACTCAAGTTAATAAAGATGCAGAAAAATTTTTGTTGTGAAAAAGTGCATTTTTAAATCAAGTCTGAAAAATAAATAGTTCCACTTATAAGAACAACCAAAAGAATAATGTTTAACTGAATCTAAATCGAGGAGGTAAAAAAAGTGTCTTCTGAAAACTATGAAATGCTGTTGACAGAAATTAAAGACAACCAAAATAAATGGAAAGATAGTTCATGCTGCTCCTGGATTAGAAAATTTAGTATTAAGAGGCTAATTTAGCTACTTTTCTAATTGCAGTTACAAAATACCTCACAAAAAACATCTTAATGAAAGTTTTATTTTTGGCTATGATTTCAGAATATGGTCTGTTGTAGTGGAGAACATGTGGAATTTGAGAGGAGCTCCAGCTATAGTAATTTCCTGTACTCGGAGGGGAAGGAGTAGAAGGAGCAAGAGTTCAAGGTCATCCTCTACTGCATATCAAGCTCAAGATCAGCCTATGCTACCTGAGACCCTATATCAAGTTAACAACAGCAAAATAATTTATAAAGCCTCTGATTAGAGAATTGGTTACAGAATTCATAAAGATCGTTTCCAACTTACAGTAAGTATACAACCCAATTAAAATATGGAAATGACTAAAAAGAAAATTTTATCACTAAAAAGTATAAGTAGCTATTATTAATAAGAAAATGAATATGCCAAAAAACCCAGGATAGCTAAAACTATCCTCAACAATAAAAGGACTTCCAGGGGGATCACTATCCCAGAACTCAAGCAGTATTACAGAGCAATAGTGATAAAAACTGCATGGTATTGGTACAGAGACAGACAGATAGACCAATGGAATAGAATTGAAGACCCAGAAATGAACCCACACACCTATGGTCACTTGATTTTTGACAAAGGAGCCAAAACCATCCAATGGAAAAAAGATAGCATTTTCAGCAAATGGTGCTGGTTCAACTGGAGGTCAACATGTAGAAGAATGCAGATCGATCCATGCTTATCACCCTGTACAAATCTCAAGTCCAAATGGATCAAGGACCTCTACATCAAACCAGATACACTTAAACTAATAGAAGAAAAAGTGGGGAAGAGTCTCGATCACATGGGCACTGGGGAAAATTTCCTGAACAAAACACCAATGGCTTATGCTCTAAGATCAAGAATCGACAAATGCGATCTCATAAAACTGCAAAACTTCTTTCTGTAAGGCAAAGGACACTGTGGTTAGGACAAAACAGCAACCAACAGATTAGGAAAAGTTCTTAATATCCAAAATATACAAAGAACTCACAAAGTTAGATGGCAGGGAGACAAATAACCCTATTAAAAAATGGGGTTCACCCCAGTGAACGTGATTATTGGGGGAGGGCGGTAATGGGGGGAGGATGGGGAGGGGAACACCCATATAGAAGGGGAGGGGAAGGGGTTAGGGGGATGTTGGCCCAGAAACCGGGAAAGGGAATAACAATCGAAATGTAAATAAGAAATACTCAAGTTAATAAAGAAGAAAAGGAAAAAAATGGGGTTCAGAGCTAAACAAAAGCATTCACAGCTGAGGAATATGGAATGGCTGAGAAGCACCGAAAGAAATGTTTAACATTTTTAGTCATAAGGGAAATGCAAATCAAAACAACCCTGAGATTTCACCTCACTCCAGTGAGAATGGCTAAGATCAAAAACTCAGGTGACAGCAGATGCTGGCAAGGATGTGGAGAAAGAGGAACACTCCTCCACTGTTGGTGGGATTGCAGACTGGTACAACCATTCTGGAAATCAGTCTGGAGGTTCCTCAGAAAATTGGACATTGCACTACCTGAGGATCCAGCTATACCTCTCTTGGGCATATACCCGAAAGATGCTCCAACATATAACAAAGACACATGTTCCACTATGTTCATAGCAGCCTTATTTATAATAGCCAGAAGCTGGAAAGAACCCAGATGCCCTTCAACAGAGGAATGGATACAGAAAATGTGGTACATCTACACAATGGAATATTACTCAGCTATCAAAAACATGACTTTATGAAATTCATAGGCAAATGGATGGAACTAGAAAATATCATCCTGAGTGAGGTAACTCAATCACAGGAAAACACACATGGTATGCACTCATTGATAAGTGGCTATTAGCCCAAATGCTTGAATTACCCTAGATGCACAGAACACATGAAACTCAAGAAGGATGACCAAAATGCAGATGCTTTACTCCTTCTTTAAAAGGGGAACAAGAATACCCTTGGCAGGGAATAGAGAGGCAAAGATTAAAACAGACACAGAAGGAACACCCATTCAGAGCCTGCCCCACATGTGGCCCATACATATACAGCCACCCAATTAGACAAGATGGATGAAGCAAAGAAGTGCAGGCCGGCAGGAGCCGGATGTAGATCGCTCCTGAGAGACACAGCCAGAATACAGCAAATACAGAGGCGAATGCCAGCAGCAAACCACTGAACTGAGAATAGGACCCCTGTTGAAGGAATCAGAGAAAGAACTGGAAGAGCTTGAAGGGGCTCGAGACCCCATATGTACAACAATGCCAAGCAACCAGAGCTTCCAGGGACTAAGCCACTACCCAAAGACTATACATGGACTGACCCTGGGCTCCAACCTCATAGGTAGCAATGAATATCCTAGTAAGAGCACCAGTGGAAGGGGAAGCCCTTGGTCCTGCCAAGACTGAACCCCCAGTGAACGTGATTGTTGGGGGGAGGGTGGTAATGGGGGGAGGATGGGGAGGGGAACATCCATATAGAAGGGGAGGTGGAGGGATTAGGGGGGTGTTTGCCTGGAAACCGGGAAAGGTAATAACAATCAAAATGTAAATAAGAAATACCCAATTTAATAAAGATGGAGAAAAAAAAAGAAAATGAATATGGTCAATATCACTAGTCAGTATAGGAATGCAAATTAAAATCACAGATCTACCATCATTTCATACTCACTAGAATAGTTATAATGAAAGGACACACAAGCCAGACACCAGGAATTGGTGATGCTATGAGGAAACTGGGTCTCTCAGTTTATGTAAAATGTCCAACAGTACAGCCAGCTTAGAATCACTGTGACAATTAATATACAATCATATATTATTAAATATATTAAATATATGATTATTAACAGCTATCACATACACACATAGATATTTCCAAGGCTCAGAAATTTCACTCCTAGTGTCTACCAATGTAAACGAATACATGTCTGCATAAACACTTGCACTGTTTAAAACCAAAACATAGGAGCCACCTAAGTGTCTATTATTGAGGAATAGAGAGAATAGATGTGGAATATCCACACAGTGGAATGCTATTCATCAACAAAAAATGAATAAAACTGTGAGTATACCTACATCGTGGATAGATTTTTAAATAATCATGCTAAGTCAAAGAAAGGTACAAAAGAATACACATAGTCCATCTATGTGAAAAGGCAAATCTATAAAATATGCAGAGTTTAGCAGTTGCTTGAGGCTGAGGGAAAGAGTAGGGATTGTCTGCAAGTGGGCAGTTTGGAAACTAATTCCAATATTGGACCAGCACAATGGCTGAACAACTTTATATTCTATCAAAAATCACTAAGAGAAGCAGTGGGCTTAGAACAAGTGAATTTATGGTATGTACATTCTATCTCAGCAAAGCATAAGAAGAAAATCAAGGGCATGAGAATACAAACATGAATTGTCCCAAAGAGCAAAGGAGGCCAGAGCATGTGAGGATGCTCCAGTCTGAAGACTGGAATGGACTTCTCATCCTTCAAATCCTTACCAAGCATTGTTCGTGAAAATGAAGACGAGTATGCCTTCCCCTCTTTCATATCAACTTGAAAGTAATACATTTTCAGACACAATTTTAGAAGCAACAAACCACTCCTGAAGACCTCAAAACAGCTTGATTTTCATTTATAGACATATTATTTATACATGACATGTCTGCATGCATTTAGTCTGTACCTGATGGTGGTAGTGGGGGAGGGGTGTATGTATGTTTACCCAAAACAATCACATACCAACAATTCTATCAGTTTCTCTCTTGTAATCTCTGATGTCATATGATTGCAGTACCCAATTCACAGCCAGAGGAAGGATAACTGAGCAAACTCTTCTTAAAATTCAACCAATTTCCTTTGACATACTGTTTTAATGATTAATCACCATTAGCTGCAAGCTGTCCATTCTGCTGACATAAACCATTCTACTTTGCCTTACTGCTATCCCATGTGGAGTGGAAAAAGTAAATCTATTTTATCACCATAAAGAAGATAATATGGAAGGATGAATATGGATATAAACACTCCCACATTTATTTCTTCCCAATCCTTCTTTAAAAATTTTTTCATTGAATTTTTTTATTTACATTTCAAATGTTATTCCCTTTCCCTGTTTCCCATCCATAAGCCCCCTATCCCATCCCTCTTGCCCCTTTTTCTATGAGGGTGTTCCCCCACCCATCCATCCACCCCTTCCTGCCTCCCTACCCTGACATTCCCCTACACTGGGGGGGTGTCCAACCTTGGAAGGACCAAGGGCTTCTCCTCCTATTGGTGCCCAACAAGGCCATCCTCTGCTATATATGCAGCTGAAGCCATGGATCTGTTTATGTGTAGTCTTTGGTTGGTGGTTTAGTCCCTGGGAACTCTGGTTGGTTGATAATTGTTCTTATGGGGTTGCAAACCCCTTCAGTTCCTTCAATCCTTTCTCTAACTCCTCTCCAATGGGGACCCTGTTCTCAGTTCAATGCTTTGCTGCTAGAATTTGCCTCTGTATTTGTCAGGGTCTGGCAGAGCCTCTCAGTAGACAGCTATATCAGGCTCCTGTCAGCATGCACTTCTTGGCTTTATCAATACTGTCTAGTTTTGGTGGCTGTATGTATATGGGCTAGATCCCCAGGTGGGGCAAGCTCTGAATGGCTGTTTCTTCCCTCCAAACCTTCCTAATGGATGCTATTTTGTTTCCTTCAAGTTACCTTGATTGAAAATTAAGTAATTTTCTTAATTTTCTGAATGTTCTGATACTTTACACCTTCTCAATAGTTAGACTTCTGGGCACTGAATTCTAATGCCAACTCTAGTAGAAGTAGCTATTGCCAAATCCTCTAGAATACGTCATTCCCAAACAAACCACACTGGAAGAAAAAGGCTAACATATACTAAGAATTACTACAAATGCTAAGAGAATTCCTGGGTCATCAGGAGGCCATGCCAGAAAGGCATATGTATTCCCATTTCTTTTCTGAAGAGGAATTCCAAACCACTCTCGTGTCTTACTTTCTAAAAATATATGTTTACAACTCCATATCCAATGGTAGTCACGTTGTTTCTAAAATGTCATCCTTGGGTGTGGAAGGAAGGTTCGTGTCGTGTGGGGAATTCTATGGGAGTCCTGAGTGTCTCAGCAGCTCAGTGGGACCCTTTGAAGAGGTAGTCACATAAAGTTCCCACTCTCCTAAAGAAGGTGCCCTGCTGAGAACCTTTTCTCCTGGGCCCTTCCTACCACATCGCCCGTGGAGTGACACCAAGAGTGGAATAGGAAAAGTGACACCAACGCCTTCCCTTCTAGAAGGGCTGAGACAGAAGCTTTGATCCAAAGGCTTATTTCTAGGTTAGTTTCTTAAACCATAATGACATATATCAGAAGGTGGTGGGAAGCAACTTGGTGCACCTTCAACAGGTAGGGCAAGAGAGAGATGGCTCATCGGTTCAAAGCAGCGATTGCTTTTCAAAGGACCAATTCCCAGCACCCACATGGCAACTCACAACCATGGGTTAATTCCAGTTCTGAAGGATCAATGCCCTCCCTGAACAATGCATGGTGCACAAACAGACATGCAGACAAAACAACCATATACATAAAATAACATTTTGTTTTGTTTTGTGAGACACGGTTTCTCTGGGTAGCTTGGGTCATTCTAGAACTTGCTCTGGAACTCAGAGATTTTTCTGCCTCTGCTTCCAGAATTCTGGAATTAAAGGTGTACACCATCACTGGCAGGCTAAAATATTTTTTAATGTAGGGTAATTTTAGGACAATTTCTGAGGAGATAGGTGATCTGCTGAAATGTTTTTAAGGTGACAGTTTCATTAGCTTGTTCAGAGTAACATGGTGATGAAGCAGCACAAGTGCAGGAATTTGATGAAAATCTGGAGACTTAAGGAGTGAACAGGTAGTAACAGAAGGAAATGAATTCCATCATGCTTCCTTTTGATTTGTGTCAGAGAACATCAGACTTAGCCCTCATATAAACTATGTTACAAGTTCACATCCCTCCAGCATCCAAAAGAAAAAAAAGAAAAAAGAAAAGACTACAGGACTGCCTCAATTCAGAAAGAAACACCCAGATTGCACCACATACTTGACTGACCTGACCTCTTGCTCTACTCCCTAAATGACTGAGTTGGGTCCTGTACTACTAACCGAGTTGTGGGACAAGTGCTTTCTAGTTGTTTTCTTAGCACTGAAATCAACAGGCATGATTGAGAAACTCACCTGTGTGGGCTGGTAAGATGGCTCAGCCAGTAAAGACACTTGCCACTAAGCTTGATAATCTGAGTTCAATTCTGGTGCTCACATGGTGGAAAGAGTACTGGTTCTAACATGCATGCATGCCATGGTGCATGCCCCTATCACCCTGCCATGTACACTCGAAATAAATGAAAATATTCTAAAAAGAAAATTTCCTTGCTACCTATATGATCAGTCAAGCATTTTACTAATTTATATAAATGTGACTTAAAAATCTCTAAATTCATTTATAAAATATTTATGAATCACCCTGTGTGAGAAGCACTACTGTACATTTGATTAACAATCAGTTAAAGCATTCTATTTATTCTTTAAAATATTGTTTTAAATAAAAATATTATACATAATAAATAAAATTACCCCCAAAATCTTAAGATGTAATACTTACTATGTTTTTTTGAGTGACCATATCCTGAAAAGAAAAAGAAAATATGAATATAATTTTAAAGTCAATTTTCATAAGCTAGTATTCTCCACATCTTAAAGGGTTAATCATTTGGTTTCCCCTCTGAAAGCTTCAAACAGAATGAAACTCAAACTGTAAAATTCAGATGCCAAGAAAAACTGGTCAAAATTGGAATTACTGGAGGAGATCTATGCTTATTAGAATGTTCCCATATGTATTAGAGACTTACTTATTCAAATATATTTTAAGATCTCACTTTGGGGTACCCTGGTTCTTGCCTTGCCAGAAAAAAAGCATCAGTTACACTAAGTAAAGCACTGGGCTATGCTTTGATTTGGAACTATTTCTTGAATGGACTTATATGAAGGCTTCAGGCCATTCCTTAGTCAGCCTGCTCACAGAATGGTGTTGTTCAAAGTAGTCCTGTCACTCCACTGAACAGTCCAGGCATGTTCAAAGTATAACGAGGAGAGTATTTGTTAACTGAGCACAATGGTTATAAAGCACTTGATTGTTACATTTTTACACTGGAATCCTACATTTATTTAAACAGAATACATAATTAAATATCTTCCCTATAAAACATGTATTATATATTGTAACATTTCTGGTGTAACAAGCACATACTTTTGTTTGGTGTTAGGTATACCTGGCTAGTCATTTCTATTTTAGGAAATATTTGTCCTATTAAAAATTAAAAACTTCTCTTTTTCTCTTCTTTCTCTTGTCCCTTCCCTTTGTCTCCTTCCCCCATTAAAATCTCACCACGTGGAAAAAAATTAAAAACTCTGTAACCCCTACAACTATAAAAAATTAAAACTTGGGGTTGGGGATTTAGCTCAGTGGTAGAGCGCTTGCCTAAGAAGCGCAAGGCCCTGGGTTCGGTCCCCAGCTCCGGAAAAAAGAACCAAAAAAAAAAAAAATTAAAACTTATCTAGATCATAGGATTTTATTGGAGGTTTTGCTGAGAAACCGTGGAGAAAAAATATTATACAAATGGAAAAATACATTCTAACTTCATGTTTCTCAAACTGTAAATCATATAAATTTTCATATTAATAATTTCTAAAGATTTCTAAGCACAACTAATTTAGGAAATAATAATATATACAGATGTAAAATAATTTAGATTGGTTTAAGGTCTTTGGAAATTATTCTATAAATAACTTATACTGACAAAAGTTTCTTTTCTCAATCACATGAACAGTTTCTGTACAATGTAGTCGTGAGCTCTAATTAGATAGTACACATTTATATAAAGTGTGTGTAAAATTTACTATATATAGTTTACACATCTGAAACAAGTTAACATCTCTTTCAAGAAATAATCTCTAATCATTAACAGAAGCCAGAAAAATTTGGTTTAACTTAAGAAATGTAAACATTCAATTTTGGTAATACATTGTTCTGTTATACACTCATGATTTTTAGTGCTGTGAGAGCTGAATACTTAAGAATGATGGCTGTGTCGTCCACCTCTCTAAACCACTGGTTCCCATCCTTTTTTGTATATTTGGGATTTAAACAAAAAGTGTCTGGGCCCCACCCTCAGAGACTATGATATATTCAATCTGGGTGTGACCTGGGCTTTGGGGAATTTACCAGCTTTTTCGGTGATTTTAAAGGCCAGTCAAGGTTGAGAGGTAGTACTGTAAATTACTTTTAAAATGATTTTACACAGACAAGGACTTCTCACCTACTGCTAAGATATACAGCACTATTAATAAAAGATGACATTTGGAATAATTCCCATTAGAAATTTACATTTTATCAATATAAACAGTTTAAAAGTACTATGCTATCAAGAAAGCTTTCATAAAGTTTTCAAAATACATAGTTTTGAAATTCTCAGTAATTACTGAGTTGTGCAGGAACACAGAGGTTTCCATAGTTTAGCTCTGCTTTCAAAGTAGAGGAAAAGAAATGAAATGCTGATTATGTCTATGCTATTTTTTGAACACTTTAATGACTGTTAGGTGTCTTCATATGTTTACAAACAAATTGAGAACTGATTTTTACAACACGTTGATTTGGTTCCCACTGCCCATGAGGGAACTCAGAGCCATGTGCTTGCATCAATGGAAACTAACAGATTTTGCTTCTGCTTCCTTAAATCTGAAGTGCTGAGTGCCTATAAGAGCTCAGGATAGCAAGGATGCTCACACAGCAGGCAGGAGTCACCTATGGAAGCTAGCAAGTATAGCAGGAAGGAAGAAACTCTACAAGTAATTCTTTTTTTTTTGACAACTGGATGATAGACTTTTTATTATGCATTTTGATAATGAGTGATATGGGCATTGTGAAGAACAAAAGATGTGCATAGTGTAATAAAACAAAGTAATGTCATGGAAAGAAAATTTATAAAATCAACATGAGTAGTGATAAAAATCTGAGAAAAAACTGAGTAAAGTATGACTGACTAACTAAATACCTACCTACCTACCTACCTACCTACCTAACTAACTAACTAACTCATCCATTAATACCAAAGCAAATGCATAGAGAGATAGGTAGAAAGATGTATGAGAAAGTCAAGGGGTTAGTGCAAAGCTCTAAGACCTTACAGACATACTGTATGAAAAACATAGCTCACGAACAGCACTCTAGAAAGAGCAGAAGGACCTTTCTAATTTCCCAGGCTGTTTCAGCATTATATAACCAAGGAATCCAAAGGAGAACAAGTTAAGCACCAGGAATTGCTGAGCTATACTGGGGGTAAGAGCCTTGGAGGTTCACAGGTATCTAGATGGGCAAGCTATTGATTGGAACCTTCAGAATTTGGGTTCTTCCTATTTTAATGCAACATTTGCTTAACAACTTATTTATGTAAAGCATTTATCAGTTTCTCAAATTAGCTACTTACAGTGATATTAAATAATGTTTTTCTTTTTTTGTACACAAAGAGATATTTATTTAAATATTTTACAGTGTTTTGTAGGCATATATAAATGTTAGCAGATTGATGGCTATCTTATCTAGAAGGGTTTTTTTTTTATTAACTTGAGTGTTTCTTATATACATTTCGAGTGTTATTCCCTTTCCCGGTTTCCGGGCAAACATCCCCCTCCCGCCTCCCTTTCGTTGTGGGTGTTCCCCACCCAACCCTCCCCCCACTGCCGCCCTCCCCCCAACAGTCTAGTTCACTGGGGGTTCAGTCTTAGCAGGACCCAGGGCTTCCCCTTCCACTGGTGCTCTTACTAGGATATTCATTGCTACCTATGAGGTCAGAGTCCAGGGTCAGTCCATGTATAGTATTTAGGTAGTGGCTTAGTCCCTGGAAGCTCTGGTTGCTTGGCATTGTTGTACTTTTGGGGTCTCGAGCCCCTTCAAGCTCTTTCAGTCCTTTCTCTGATTCCTTCAACGGGGGACCTATTCTCAGTTCAGTGGTTTGCTGCTGGCATTCGCCTCTGTATTTGCTGTATTCTGGCTGTGTCTCTCAGGAGCGATCTACATCCAGCTCCTGTCGGCCTGCACTTCTTTGCTTCATCCATCTTGTCTAATTGGATGGCTGTATATGTATGGGCCACATGTGGGGCAGGCTCTGAATGGGTGTTCCTTCAGTCTCTGTTTTAATCTTTGCCTCTCTCTTCCCTGCCAAGGGTATTCTTGTTCCCCTTTTAAAGAAGGAGTGAAGCATTCACATTTTGATCATCTGTCTTGAGTTTCATTTGTTCTAGGCATAATTCTTTAGTACATTTTCTAACACCGAATGCTATAAGTTATATTTCAACTGGACATATCATGCTACTCTAAAATGAAGTCTTCAAAGGAAGGTAAACAAATGCTCCTTACCTTCAACGACAGAGCAGTGTCAGCATCAGTATCGTAGTACAGAATTACATTATTAGCCATGTCAAAACTCTCTCGGACTCCAAGATGATAGAAAAGGGAAGGCTGTCTGGAGATATCACTCATGTCCACAATGGCAACATCTGAGATGAACAAAGAGTTGAAAGAGAGCTGAGGTGATCTGTGTACTTACTTCTATTTGCTGCTGATCCTCAATGAGGATTATGGATTTCTACCATCAGCTTTTTGCATAAAATAGAAGTGGCAAATTATTTAATTAGGATTACCGCCCATGAACTATAAAAGTGAAACAGTAAGAATTTAAATAAAATAATGAGGAGATGTGTGTGTGTGTGTGTGTGTGTGTGTGTGTGTGTGTGTGTGTGTGTGTGAAGCAGGGTCTCCCTATGCAGCTCTTGTTTATAGCCTGGAACTCACAGAGGTGAGCTTGCCTCTGCCTCCTAAGTGCTGGGATTAAGGAAATGCGACACACTACACCTGTTTTTCTTTTTCTTTTTTCTTTTCTGTTTTTCTTTTTTAAAGGCCGAGAATATACTCTCACTTAGAACTTGCTGACATATTTGTTTTGAGTGGTGGTTCTTCTTATGAAATAAACATACAAAGACTACACATACCTATTACTAAAAAGTAACAGAATAAAGCCCATGCCCATGTGCTCAGCATTCTAGCACTAGTCAGACCCTACATAGCTCTCCTTACTGCCAGAGAAAACTTCCCTCATCTATGTACCACTTCTATGCATATATGTGCATGCTCTAAGCTGAATGCCTGGATGCCCATAAAATTCAAGTGTTGAAACCAGACCCCCTAATGTGACAGCATTTACAGAGGGTGCCTTTGGCAGGTGAGAAGGTCATGAGGGCTGAATATACATGAATGAAATCGGTGTCATTTTCTATGAGGCTCCAGAGAGTTGAGCTGTCCTTTCTACCCCAAGAGGACACTGGGATAAATACAGACTGTCATCAGACATGGAATATGCTGGTACCCAGCCTCCAGAATTGCAAGATAAATCTGTTATTTGTCAGCCATCTGGGCTATAGTATTTGGTGCCAGCCACCAGAAAAGACTATATAATACACACAGCATATGTTTGGTTTCACATGTCTTTGAACTTTATATCCATTAATACTATCAGCCACATTCTTTGGCTTTCTAATGTTTGATGTGACTTGACCAAATTGTCTCAGTATAGTCCTTCATTATGTACTGGCTGATTTTGTGTGTCAACTTGACACAAGCTGGAGTTATCACAGGGAAGGGAGCCTCTCTTGAGGAAATGCCTCCATGAGACCCAGCTGTAAGGCATTTTCTCAATTAGTGATCAAGGGTGGGAGGGTCCCTTGTGGATGGTGCCATCCCTGGGCTGGTGGTCTTAGGTTCTACAAGAAAGCAAGCTGAGAAAGCCAGGGGAAGCAAGCCAGTAACATCTCTCCATGGCCTTTGCATCAGCTCCTGCTTCCTGACCTGCTTGAGTTCCAGTCCTGACTTCCTTTGGTGATGGACAGCAATGTGGAAGCCGAATAAACCCTTCCCTCTCCAACTTGCTTCTTGGTCATGATGATTTTTGCAGGAATAGAAACCCTGACTGTGATGTTTTATATATGCTCAGCCCAGGACGTGGCACTGTTGGGAGGTGTGGTCTTTTTGGAGTCCATGTGTCACTATGTGTGTGGGCTTTAAGACCTTCACCTTAGCTGCCTGGAAGTCAGTCTTCCATTAGCAGCCTTCAGATGAAGATGTACCTATACCTTAGGAAGTCCTCAACCATATTGGGCAGGGGGCAGTTAACAGAAGCTGGAGGAAGCAATCTTATCTGCTATCTAGGAATTTGCAAGAATTATGCAACTAAAATGGACTGTCAATGGAGGGTGGACATGCCAGGAGAGTATTTAAAGAAGAAAGAAAGTGCAAAGGGCCAGAGGCAAGACACATGCAAATATTAATATGGGAGCCATAATACCTTTGGAAATGAATCTGGAAGGGTTACTAGGTAAGAGGTGTTTATAGGAGTCCCAGTGGGACTGGACTCTGAGGCAATTCGGAGTCTATGGTAAGGTTCTTGGAAACTTGGTTTTGTTTTGTTTTTTGTTGTTGTTTTTGCCCCATTTTTATTGGATATTTCTTTATCTACATTCAAATATTATTCCCCTTCCTGGTTTCCCCTCCAGAAACCCCCCATTCCTCTGCCTTCATGAGGGTGTTCCCTCACCCACCCACCCACCTCCCTGCCCTGGCATTCCCCTGTACTTCCGGCATTGAGCCTTCACAGGAACAAGGGTTTCTTTTCCCATTGATGCCCAACAAGGCCATCCTCTGCTACATAAGATGCTGGGGCTATGGGTCCCTCCCCCGTGTACTCTTGGGATGGTGGTTTGGTCCCTGGGAGCTCTGGGGGAGGTGTGATTGGTTGATGTTATTCTTATGGGATTGCAAACCCCCTCAGCTACCTCATTCCTTTCTCTACCTCCTCCAGGGAGGACCCCGTTCTTAGTCCAATGGTTGACTGTGAGCATCTGTCTCTATATTTGTCTGACTCTGGCAGAGCCTCTCAGGAGACAACTATATCTATCAGTCTCCTGTCAGCAAGCACTTCTTGGCATCCCCAATAGTGACTGGGTTTAGTGACTGCATGTGGAATGGATCCCCAGGTGTGGCAGTCTCTGGATGGCCTTTCCTTCAGTCTCTACTCCACACTTTATATTTCCTCCTGTGAGAATTTTGTGGAATTTTTTTATTCAGAACATACATAAGCTACAATGAAATTCCAATGTCCCTCATCTCACAAATTATAAGCTCCTGACTAGTTTTATCTCTGTAACCCACACCATACCCTCTACATTCTTTCAAGCAAATACTAGATGCCATATTATTTTCTTCCTAAAGATTTTAGGATGTATGACTAAAACATGAAAACTTGAAGGGAAAAAACAGTATCAGTGTCTTACCTAGAGGTACTTTATTTTAAAATAGCCATATTAGAGGTTTTAACACAGGAGTCTACCATATTACATTTCACCTATTATTGTTTATTGCTAATAAAGAACAAACATACATGCTAAGGAACTCAGTTGGGTCACTTTATCTCAAATGGATGATTCTGTTCTCTGCAGACATACGCACTGAGTCAAAACATAACAGCAGTATATATTAAGTATTCTGCCTACTTGATTCCCCCTTCACTCTTCTTTGTCAAAATTACATTTAAGTGTCCCATAATGGTGCTGTTGTAAAAGGCAACAATACTGCTAATTCCAAGGCAACAGTGACTACTAACATTAATTAGAGGAAAGGAAGCAAAGGGAAGAAGAGAAAGAGTGGGAGAAAGAGGCAGAGCACAGGGCTGAAGGACACCAGTTCATTCTTGTAGGCAGCCTTGAACCTGATACAGTAGCCTTTTGTTAAGTGGATCAAGTTTTCATCTGACAACACAAATTCTTTCCTTTCTGTGACCTCTCAATATTCTGAACTGTAATCTAGATACTGGCCTCACCACCTCCAGAAAGGTGGCCATCTGTGTCTTTACCCAGGTCTTGGACAGAGACTCTCCAGCACCAATTAAAACTAGACAGGTAAACACTGCTGCTAAGAAGCGATTCAGAGTTTGGAGACAGTGGTTGGAGGACTGCAATTTCCAAGTCAGCCTGAGCTATACAGCAAAACTGTCTTCAACAATAAGCCCCTCTTCAAGTTCTAACTCATGTTAAATTACAAAATCATTTCAAACTTGAAAAGAATTGAAACAGGGCCTCACTACATTGATCAGGCTAGCCTTGACCTCACAGATATATGATGCTTCTGTCTCCCAACTCCCAAAATATATACCACTATATTGGGCTCATTAAGTTTAAAACTTTTACCTGACTGACATTTGTCACTCAACTGAATAGACTGAATTCACTTTGAGGAGTTGTGCCTAAAGGAGATTCAACTAGTTTGCTTTTAGAGCAAGTATGACACTCACTAATCTAGCACTGGGTTTCTAAATGCTAATTCTGATAAGACACCAGACTGAATTTTTTTAAAGAGGCCACCAATCCAAGTAATCACAGCATTCAAAAGTCAAAAGGCAGGACTGCTTTGAGTTCCAAATCAGCATAGGTTACAATGTGAGACTGCATGTCAAAACAGAAACAAACAACAAAAAATTCCAAACAACTGAAAAGAGGAGAAAAAAAAGAGGCTATCAATCCCTTCTAACCTTTCCTTATCACAACATTTAAAGCCTTGTCAAGTAGAAAATCCCTCTAGATGTCTCTTCTGGATTACAGAGGCCTTCTAGAAGTCAGGGGTAAGGGAAATGTAGCTCTGGCTTCACTTTACAGGTGGGGAAAATGAAGCACAAAGCCATTAACAAACTCCTCAAGGTCAGAGCTGGGCAGAAAATAGACTGGGCTCAAACTCACCCTTTCTGGGCCCAAGTCTTGGGCTGGCCAGGGCCTAGATGACGTTTACTACTGTTCTGACTCACTTTCTAATGCTGAGCTACCTGGGAGCAAAACAATTTCTGTATCAGGCTAAATCTTAAGTAAACAGATCACAGATTGAAAGGAAAGAGATAAAATGCAGGTTTTCATTACCAAATGCACTCTGTGCTCTTAGCAACCACTGCCTTGCAGTTCCTTCCAGTCTGTTCCTAGTGACGAAGGCCAGCCTGGGGGAGAGGCTATATAGTAGTCTTTCCAGGTCAGGAGGCAGGCATGAGACCACCTAGTGCAGTAACATTCTTTAGGAAGTGATTTTCCAGAGAATGCAAAAAGCCAAGGCTCCAGTAGAAATCTAAACTAACAGGACATTGTCCAAATTCACCACTGAAGTCAGTACCCCTCAATATATTGATTATAATGTCAATATGAAATAAGATGAAAAATATAAGATTTTAACTGATTAAAATCCATTAAATTCTTTTTTCCTGATTTCTTTAATGCATTTGCCATTATACATGGACACTATTTGCTGTCTTAATAGCATCTGTCTACACCTTTTCTGGCAGGCAGCCTTCCATTAAATTCTTAAAGAAGCTTTTTGATAAAACCTGCCAAAGACCAAGGCAGTCAAAATTCTAGCATAGGCAGGACTCCAGGTATCCCATGCCTACCTAAGAAATTTGTGGCTGCTTGGAGAAGGGGTAGTCAGTTTTCTTCAGGGATGTGGCCCCATGCTCCAGTAGACAGCCCTACACATATGCACACACAGGCAAGTGTTAAATAGATTCAGTGAGGTTTTTTTATTCCTTAAAAAAGCATTTAAAGTTGGGAGTAGGTAGAGGAATAGGAGAAGAATTGTAGGTAGGGAATAAGGGCTGGGCATGTATAACAACATTTAAAAAAGACCATTTCTGCATGCTGAAAGGAACTGGATATAGATCTCTCCTGAGACATACATCCAGAGCATGTCCAATACAGAGGTCAATGCTAGCAGCAAGTCACTGAACTGAGAACAGGTCAGACCCCCTTGGGGGGAATTAGAGGAAGTATTGAAAGAGTTGAAGGAGCTTGCAACCCCATAAAAACAACAATGCCAACCAATCAGAGCTTCCAGAGACTAAACCACTACAGAAACACTACATGGACTGACCCAGGCTCCAACTGCATATGTAGCAGAGAATAGCCTCATTGGGGCACCAGTGGAAGGGAAAGCCCTTGGTCTTGCCAAGGTTGGACCCCCAGTGCAGGGGAATATGAGGAGGCAATATAAGGGGAATACCCATATGGGGGAGGGGCAGGGAAGGGAATGGGGGCTTATGGACAGGAAACTGGGAAGGGGAATAAACTTTGAAATGTAAGCAAAGAAATACATCTAATAAAAATTTTTTAAAAAAGACCATTTCATCAGTCTTAGCAGAATTTTGTTTTAGTTTTTAAGAGACAGGGTCTCATGTAGCACAGGCTAGCTGTGAACTTGCTGTGGAGCAATGGATAGATGATGATATTGAACTCCTCACCCTCCTCCTTCCACACCCATAGGTGCTACGATGAGAGAAGTACATCACCATGCCTGACCTTTAAACATTTCTGTTAAATATTTTATAGGTAACAAATAAAACCATACTTTTTAGTGTGGTTTTAAAGTACTGAATTTATGCATGTCGCCATTAGTTAATGGTATGAGAGCAAATGATTTACCTTGTAGTAATTCTGTACTCAACTAGCTCATGCCAGTCTTTAAATACACTCCAGGTTGTCTCTAAGTCTATATTTCTACCAGGAGGAAAGAAAAGAAATGATTGTAAATAGGAGTTGTTTTTCTCTAAAGAACTGGCGTTCAGAGTAAGTTTTCTGCCAGAGACATTTAAAAATATAATTGGATGTCTGGTAACTCTGGTCCCTTTAAAAACTGCCTTAAAAAATAAAAAGCTCATCTTTACTGAGCAGAAGTCATTTCTACCGACTTCTATTATAATTAGATCTGTCTTTAGTCATTATTCCTCATTTCCAACAAACTTCAGGTCAGGCCTGTACAAAGAATGCTGTGAAGTGTCATTTAAACTTATTTTCCAATATTGTAAAAAGTAGAAAAATCTAACACACCAGTTCAGTGTCAAGAGGTCAGCACATCCTTACTGAATGCTATTATCACATGGGTAACTTGCTTGGCGCTGTTAAGATTTAACTATGAGAAAGACCGGGTAAAGAGTAGGGGCATGAAGAAACTTCATCTTTTGTCTCCTAGTACCTAATGTTTAACACCAAAATAAAACATATACGCAAACTATGTGTGCCCACTAAGGTGGATAGATTTGCAGTGTCTAATTTCATTTCTCTCTCAGTGAAGTATTTGTAAAAACAGAACATGGCATAAATTAAGGCACACTGTCTTTTGCACATGCATGTTGCTTTTCCAAATAACAATGCAGAACAACATTGTACCAAA
This sequence comes from Rattus norvegicus, assembly GCF_021556685.1. NCBI lineage: Eukaryota > Metazoa > Chordata > Mammalia > Rodentia > Muridae > Rattus > Rattus norvegicus. The sequence goes on from NC_141554.1 coordinate 42,466,012, forward strand.
TTATACTGCAAGCTAGGCTGCAGTTTGAGTAGTGCCCATACCGTTATCATTATCCATGGAGTCACGTGTCTACAGTTCCTACTCTGGCTTCCCTTGTACATACTGCTTCAATGTTTTCATCTTTAGCATATGGCAGCTTCTTTACAGATTTCTTCTACTGTTTTATAAAGAGGAAATTTAAGCCTTAATTCTTAGAAGAATTTTCTATGTGCAATCTCTTCAAATAAGTGTGTAGCATCACCTTTGAAATAAATGCTATTTAACTGACTAATGCAGATATGGATGCTTGGAGCCAACCATCAGACTGAGCTCAGGGGCCCTGGTGGGGGAGCTGGTGGAAGGACTGGAGGAGCTGAGGGGGGTTGCAACCCCTGTAGGAAGAACAACATTAGCTGGTTGGACCACTCAATGCTTCCAGAGACTAGACCATCAACCAAGGAATGTACAGGGAGAGATCCATGGCTCCAGCTGCATATGTAGCAGAGGATGGCATTGTCTGACATCAATGGGATGGGAGGCCCTTGGTCCTGTGAAGGCTTGATTTCCCAGTGTAGGGTGATGCTGGAGCCATGGGACAGGAGAGGGTGGGTGGGGGAGCACCCTCATTGAGGCAAAGGGGAAGAGGGAAAGAGCAGATGTGTGATAGGGGGTTTGTGGAAGGGTAACTGGGAAGTGGGATATCATTTGAGATGTAAAGGAATAGAATGATTAATAATAAAAAAAGAAATAATAAGCCCATTTCTTCCATATTTGTGACCATATTGCATTTGATGTAAATATTCTTATTAAAATTGTTCAAGGGCTGAAAAAAAGAAATGTATGCTATTTTAGAACAGAACTGGGATTGGTATGAATGTCAACCATGAATAGATTCATGGAGCTTTTCTTTTACAGGGACAAAATCTCAGGAAACAGGTCTCTATTGGTCTCACTGAAGTGTCAGTCAATGGTAAAGGACCTGAGGATTTCACATCTATTTCCCCAACAATCATCCTGCTATTTTTTATTTAAGAAAGTCAATCATTCCTTCAAGATCACTAAGCATTCAAACTTTTGCATAACTGCTGATTTCACCTATTCTCTGTGCTTTGTTTCCTCATTGGCATCTGTCTCCACAGTCTTTAAAGGCAACTGAATTCATTTGGTGCTGGTGACTCACTGTTGGATATGAAACCATCATTTCATGTTCTTACCTCTTTTTTTTTCCTTTGATCCAATTGATAAGATATAATTGCCCACCTAAACATACAAAGCCCAGTACCATCCATCCCTTAAGAACATTTGTAACAACCTGTAAAGGTACAGCGTGGAATCTTAACGTCACCCGCCATACTGTCCTGCTCGTTCTCTCTCCTCTCTCCTCCTTCCTTTCTAGTCTCCTCCTCTTCCTTCAAACTTCTCTCCCGCCCATCCTTCCCTCTCCTCCAATGACAGGCCTCCTTCTATCCTGTACCTGCCCCTCACCTGTATTTTACATATTAAATGGGGGAGAAAGTTCTGGTGACATCACCTGATTCCTGAGTACATGACTAGGCAGCTGTTCTGGGGGCAGTGGAATTAGCATCAAAATACAGATAACTCCAGGGCAAACCACAACATTTCCCCCTTTTTGTCCAGTTAAAAAGCCTTTTCACTTATATATAAATTGAGTGCAATTATTACCATTCTACAATTTATAAAGCATATGATATACTCAACACCCAGTCCATCACTATATCAGTTAAACAGAGCATTTAGTTATCCATTCCACCTTAAGAAAGGCTTAAAATCTGTATTATATCTTGGCTAGCTTGTATACTATCTGATAACTATCCAATAAAATATGTATATTCAGAGTTAAACAGCCTGATAGGCTATGAGACTATAATCAATCTTCAACCCCGTCAGAAATATGGGAATAACCAAATATCTATACACATAGGAAGCCTAACACGGCTTCTAGAACTGAGAGGCTGTAGAGACAAATCTCCATTAGCACAGTCCCCTGTAGCAACATGTGAGCACAAGTCTTTAGCCTTCTGGCCCAAAATCTACTGACAGGCTCTTGAAATGCAGAGTTTGAAGGTCTGATCACCCTGTCTTGGCAGAGTTTATCAGTCAACTATTCTGCATAATTTGTCCTTTTCTGGACAGTATTAGTCTGCAGATGAAATAGGCAGTTTTGTCTAGTGGCTGCCTAGCCACAAAGTATTGCCTCATCTGGAGGTAGAGATGTTCACATTCTTACCTCTTCTAGACTCATTGTATTTTTGCGTGTCTGATTTCCACTGTACAATGAATGTACAGTGCTTATTCTTTTCATGAACCATACTTCCATAAGTCATAGAATTTACAAAGACTTAGCTGTACCTTTTTTAATTTTAATTTATTATTTAATCCTCTTCTTTTACAGTCCAGATTTTATCCTCCTCCAGGTCCACACTCCAACTATTTCACATCCCACATCTCCTCCCCCTCCCCTGTCTCCAAGAGGATGCCCTCACAACCATCCCACCAACTCTCCCCACTCCCTGGGGCCTCCAGTCTCTTGAAGGTTAGGTGCACCTTCTCTGACTGAACCCAGAACCGGGAGTCCTCTGCTGTATATGTGTTGGGAGCCTCTTATCATCTGGGGTATGCTGCCTGGTTGGTGGCTCAGTGTCTGAGAGATCTTGGGAGTCCAGGTTAGTTGAGACTGCTAGTCTTCCTATAGTGTTGCCCTCCTCCCAAGGGCCAGCAGAAAGACTCTAACCAGGCAACTTCGGAAGATAGGAGGTGGGTGACCCTCTAGACTGTACCAGAGACCTGGGAGGTAACAGTCTCTCAGGACTCAAAGGAGGGACCCTAGATGATGCCCTACATCAGGGAGAGAGACTTGTAGAGCCCACCTCCAGCAGAAAGACAGGGCATCAAGTGAGGGATGGGGTTGCTATCTCACAATAAAAAACTCTAACCCATAATTATTCTTCTCTGAAAGAAATGCAGGATGGAAATGGGGAAGAGCCTAGGGGAAAGGAAGTCCAGTGACAGGTCTGAAATGGGACTTAGCTGTATCTTAAGAACAAGCACCATTCTTGATGCAGAATTCTCATTCTCAGGACAGAGAACATATTTTAAACAAACCCACCTTACGAGGTTTGAAATGTTGGTCTTGTGAAACCTAATGAATCCAATAGCCATTCTAAATATAAAAATGGTAATTGCTTCTAGCTCGTATAATGAATATTTGGTAGCCATGGTTTTATATATGATTTGACTGTGTCCCTAAAGATTCATGTGTTGGAATATTTTATGTCCAGTGTGGTAGTATAAAGATAATGGGATCTTTAAGACGTAGGTCCTAGTATAAAGTGGCTAGATCACTGGGAGCACTACCCTTGGAAAGGATTAATGCAGTTCTCACTAGATTCCAGGTGGTTCTACGAGAGTGAGTTGTTATTTGAGGACTAACAGAAATAATCTAAAATTTGACAGTGGTGATGGTTATATAACTGTGAATATACCCAAATCCACTGTACTTTATACTTTAAATAAGAGCATTACATCCCAATAAAGTTGTCAAAAACCCAAGTACTAGAATATTTATAACAGTAACACTATCCATTGATTATCTCCAGACAGAAGCAACTCAAATGCTCATTTGTAACAGAAAACAAACTGTGGCATCTCCTTGAACTGAAATACTTATAGCATAAGAGTTTTCAAACTGTGGGTCACGTCCTTTGGGGGTCAAATGACCTTTACACAGAAAACACAGCTATTTACATTACAGTTCATAACAGTAACAATGAATTCTATGGGTTGGGGGTTTACCAATATGAGGAATTGTAGTAAAGGGTCCCAACATTAGGATAGTTGAGAATCACTATACTATAGAGAAATGGCGAAGAATAAGCTATGACTACAGTGATGTCATAGAGGTACCCCACAACCTAACAGCAAACAAGAGGTCAGACATGTAAAAGTACAAACTATAAAATTAAATTTACAACAAAGGACAAAGCCAAGCAAAATTCACCCACTTTTTCTATATATGCTGTATCTCAATTAAAAAGGAAAATGAAGAGCACAGGCAAATGTAGGGGTTTTTGTTTTGTTTTGTTTGTCTTTTTCCTCAGCACAGAACAAGGAAGGGAGTTGAGATGCAATCGCTAATCATGAAAACTCAGGAGATTATACTACATGTTGACTGCTTATGAGATTTAGATCAGAATCTCTATTGTACCAAGCACAGTTTACTCTGTACGCCAAGGTTTCTGGTAAGGTCAGTATTAGAAGACAGAGGGGAATGGTACAGAGAGAACTGATAGTAAGCACTCAATTCAAGGCATTGACATTTATTTGGAGATATTTATATGCAGACATTTTAACAAGACTCAGATACATTAAGTTATCCCGGGCTATACGGCCAACAGGTGATACAGTATACTTTCAAACTCTGATGCAGAAACCCAAGGCATAACTAGCAATCCAAGGGTCAGTGGGCTATTATGATAGGATATATGTGGGTCTGTTTGGCCAGATAGGCCATTTGCCTAGAGAACCTAGACTTCTGAGCCTTTGAAGGGTGAGAAGGAAGCAGCAATAGTCCTTTTGCCAGCCTCCAAATGTCAGACTTAGTCTAGGCCAAGACTAGTTTCTCTAAAATTTTTAAGCCAAGGTATCATTCTCAGAATGTCAATTTCATTTGAGATGACTCAGAGATGTAAATGTAAAAGTGAAACCTGTAAGCTTTCAGAAGAATATATAGACCAGTGTCTGCACGAGTAAAACCTGAAAGGTGTTTTAGGTATGCAGTCATAAGATACCATAAAAAGAAAGTCTAAGTCAGACTGCATCATTCAAAGCACGAATAAATGGGGATGGATTAGCAAGCCATAAGGGAGATGCTCATGGTCCTGACAAATCACTTAAACACAAACTATATAAAAAGAACTGATAATTCAACAAGAAGGTAACAACCATCCAGTATGTAGGTAAATGAATTCAATGGGCACCCTGCAGAGAAAAAAATGTCCATGTTAAAAAAATCACATAGAAAGGTGCACGACATTACTTTTTAGGAAAGGCATATTAAATCCATCAGTGAGAAACTGCTATACTTCTCACTAAAAAGGCCAAAATTTAAAAGATCAGTACTACAAACAATTGATGAGGATATGAAACACATACACTGGTACTGGAAATATAAGATGGGATAACCACTTTAGATAAATGGTTGCAAGTCCCTTACATAGCTGAAAATATACTTAATTCTTGAACTTAGCCATTTTACTTCTAGATATTCCAAGAGGAATGTAAAAACACTAGTCCATGAATTACATACCAGTGTTTGTAGCAGCTTTCTTCGTAACAGTCTCAAACTGGAAGCAACCCACATTTCCATAAAAAGAGAATGATCTGAATATATTCATGTGGGGGGGGTGTGGATGTGTATGGGGGTATGCATGTTTGCACAGATGGGAACACGTGTGGAGACCAGAAGCTGATGTTCTATCTTTCTTAGCTTGTTTTCTTTATTTTTTGAGACATGATCTTTCACTGAACCTTAAGTTCAAGCTCAGTAATTGGCTAGACTTGCTACCACCACATGAGGTGCCCAGAGTACCATTCTTAAGATGGACTAGTAGCATTAAAAAAGAAAAATTGCCATGTAACAATGTGGATGAATCCCAAAAACATCCTGCTGAGGGAATGGAGCCACGGAAGATATATTATATGAGTCTATTTATATAAAACCCCAAGAAAAGGTAGCTTGAATCTACAGTGATGGCAAATCAGTCGTTCCGTGGCATCAAGGAGGGACTGAAGGGAAGTGGGAGGAGACATAGGGGAAGACAGAATATTCCAGATTGTGATAGAGTTTGAGTTCCACAAGGGCTTGTCACTTTTCATAGTTATACATTTAGTAATTATAGTAATAGTACAGATAGGGGATGGGTAAGGAAGAGAATAACAGAATGAGAGGTAGGGATTAGAGCTCACTGGTATTACACTTGCCTAGTATGTGTAAGGCTCTAGATTCAATCCCTGGTATGAAAGGAAAGTCAGAATGTTAATAAATGTTAATAAGTGCTGAAGCCTCATTCTGTGCATACTTGAAAATTTTCATAATAAAAATAATTTAAGAGTAAAAAGGGTATCAGTATCAATGCACCTTCTCTTTTCCTCCTCTCCCTGTGAATCCAATTCTGTGTGCCTAGCTCTAGGTTACCCTCTCACAGACAGACAAACGAAAGCCAGAATGAAATCTACTTCCATGTCCTGCTACCCTCCACCATCTCCCACAAAAATCAAGTCCCACCACCCACTAGGCATTTATGCCATGCCTTGTCACACCCAATAGTTCAAACTCTGCCCAGAGTACTGGGAAACATGAATTTTTCCAGCCCACTCGGTAATACTTCAGCCCTACCCCAACTGCTCTATTTAATTAGAATTTGTATAGCACCTACTCAAAGCTTGATCCATAGAGGGCTTTAAATGTTTATGGTGTATGTACCAAAACTGGAAGTTGACTGCTGGGAATCAAAAATAATACACATTCCCTGGTAACAAATACTACACAGCCAAGAAAGCAATGGACCAGCTCACAGATCTCTGTTTAGAATGCACTCAAAGTAAGCGGCCATGGTTCCATTCAATCCTACAGCTTCCATGTTTCTTTCCACATGGTTGAGGAGCATTCTAGGCTCAATGCTGACTGAGTAGGAGTAACAGCAGCACAGATAGGAGGGGACTCAGGAAGGGACCACCAAAGGCCTGATACACCAAAAAACAGCTGAGGTCCAGGCCAGAGATCATGGTGTCTGGAGTAAAAAAAAGCGTGGTGGTACAACAAGCCACTCTCTCCAGTGATGGTGGAGTGGGCCAGGCTGCTTCCAAGCTACAAACTCACCTTTAATCCCCTGCTATATTGTTTTTAAATCCTATTTAGGTAGCTGTGAATATCCAATAAGAAAATGGTATTGTTAGCATTCTATTTCCACTCAAATGTCAAGGCTTCCAGTCTACTATATCTATCCAGTACTAAGCACTTTTGTTTCCCAATATCCTGCCGTATGTATGCTAGGCAGGTGCCGAGCCACTAAGGCGCATTCCCAGGCTCAGTGTGAGTTCTTTTAGATTTTTTTCCATCAGGCTGTGGCTTTCCTGCCGCTCCGCCAATCAACCTTTTACTAATGACACAGAAATCTAAGTTACAGACACGACCACAAAAATAACACAGTATAAGAACACAATCAAACCAAGTGTTGAGTTGCTATGAGACCAGAAGATAGGAAGTGCCTAATGTCTCACCTTTACAGTTTCTCCACAATCCACCTGGGACAGTTCAACTGTTGCTCTCCCCCAACCAATCTTGTTCTAAAACAGCATTGTCAAGGAGACCTTCTACTATAGGAAAACATTTTATATCTTTGCCATTCCACATACAGAAGCTGGCTGGCTGTACTTGAAATAGGGCTATTCTGATTCTATAGATCTCATCTTATTACATATAAGCCAATTTAAATATAAATGGCTACATGTGGCCAGAGGCTACTCAATTGGACATCCTGGTTTTAGAGATGTTTACAAAACAGCCGAGGACAGTTTTCTATCTTTTTTTTTTTTGGTGGAAAAGGACAAAAAAGCTTGTGAGAGTGGAGATCAGGAAGCCAGGAGAGGGTAGGGATGTGGAGATCATCTATTTAATCAAGAATTCCACTTCCTGTAGTGGAATCAATAGAAATTATTCCCAAGGGCAAAATTGACCAAAGGAGATTCATGATACAGACAAAAGGAAACCATGTAAAGCCAGAGTGAGCAAATGTGATGCTCTGGGTGCTTAGGTTTGAGCCCTGTAATCCGCTGTCTTCTCAAAGGAGCTTGCACAGCAGGTGGAGATGTGCAATATAGACATATGAACATATGCCACTGAAGCCCAGGGCCTGCACACAAATGTTTCACCTTGCTGTCTGCAGGCAAGGAAGAGCGTTGTGCCTGAAGGCCTAATGAACGTTTCACTTTTCAAAGAATCTGTTCAAACTCCATTCAGGAGCAGACTGAATGGAAGTTGAGAAAACGGAATGGTTCTAGGTGAAGTGGGCTTCTGAATAATTTCTCGGAAAAGATGTGACACTCAAGAGCATACTCAGCATGGTCAGAAATGTCAAGGGAGTGTGTTCACTGGCTGCAGCCGCCACTTGTTTGAACAAGCCAGATGCCCCATCTCTTTCCAGATGGGGGTGGGTTTGGCCATTTGCTGTGGGAAAAACAAAAAAAAAAAAAACAAAAAACAAAAAACAAAACGAAACCAAAAAACCTTACATCCAGGGCTGCCTCCAGTAAACAAGGAACTGAATTGACTGGCATTTACTGGGTCGGGGTTGGTAGAACTTTTCAAACATGCAAAAGCACTGAGTTTTATAAGCACGACTAAGGCACCTATCCTGCTCCAAGTCAGCATGCCAGGAACACTTTGAAAACAACTCCCAAAGTCTCTGCTCATAAGCTTTTAGCTTTAAGGTACACACTGTTGCTTCCATTTGACTAGTGGAAAAGCTAAGGCACAAACACCCCCTGGTCATTACTGTGTGATATACAATGCTGAGGAATACCATCGAGGTTCCACAGATTTGTCCCTAAAGGTTAAGTAAGAAAAGCATGGGAAAGAACTATTGTCAATTCAAAAGTGGTGACTTGAAACCTGGATGGTTAGGTCACACTCAGAACAGGGAGCCTGGAAACAGTCAGTGTCTTGGTCTAGCAATGGATTAAGTTAAGAGATTAAAACATCACAGAACAGTACATTACATCGTACTGTAAGTGTGTGAAAATCTGTAAAAAAGCAAACCTAAAAGTCAACATATACACGCTTGTCAGGTACTAACTTGCCACTTTCTGGAATTAAACACTCCGAAGGCCTCGTGTAGGGTGTCATTGGTTTGAAATGGATAGGAAGTTTGTTTGTTTGTTTGTTTGTTTGTTTGTTTGTTTGAGGGCGAGTCTCACTTTGTAGCCTAGGCTGGCCCCTAACTCCATTTGTTGCAGAGGCTGGCCTTGAATTTGCAATCCTCCTGCCTCTGTCTCCTGGGATTAGATGAGTTATCCATCTTAACCCTTCGTTTTACCAGCTCTCCCAGATGATTATACTAACTAGCCTGCATTGGGGATAGGTCAGGAGAAAACAAACTGGAGAACGGCCTCAACGGCTTGTCGGTGGCTCTCAACCTTCCTAATGGTTTAATACAGTTCCACTTGGGCTGACCCCAAGCATAAGGCATGAGGTATTTTGTTGCTACTTCATAACTGTAATTTTGCTTGTTGTGAATTGTAAGTTACATACATGATATGGGACCCTTGTGGGGGAGAGCCGCCATCTTAGGCGATGCGATAGATAGTATGCTTCTTGGGTTGGTCGCTATTATTAAAAGGAAAACAAAAGAGGTGGAATGAGTCTAAGTGCCTATGGTCTCTCTCTATCTGTCCAGGGGCTCCTTACTTGTTCTACCCTGTCCAGAAGGTAGAGAGATTGGTTCCAAGCAGCAAAGGTGGAGGACGGAAGGAGGACTGGAGGAGAGGGCCAGGGGAGAGAGTGGAGGGGCGGCAGAGCTTGTGAGAAGGCGGTAGGAACCCAGGGAGGACCCTTGCCCTCACCTGCATCATAGAAGGCATCGAGCACGGCGGTCTCCCCGAAGTCGAGCTCCCCAAAGGGTACGGAGGTGAGGTGGGCGCCCTCGGCTTCGCAGGCCCGAAGCAGGCACTTGAGTGCCCCGGCCTCGGGGCCGCCGCCGGCTGCCGCCCCCTGCGAACTTTCGCTGCGCACGTATACAGCCCGCAGAGCCCGGCGCGGCCCGCGCCCGCCCTCAGTCTCGCCGCCGGCAGCGTCCCCCGCACTCTCGGGCTCCGCCGGCCCCGCCGCGCCCTCGGGCCCCGGAGGCAGCCTGCCCTGGGGCGACTCGCCTGCCTCCTCGGGCGCCTCAGCAGGGGCCAGCCCGCCTCCGCCGCTGCCCTCCATGTGACTGGCCTGCGGGGCTGGCGACTTCGAAGGCGAGGTGCTCTTCCCCGAGGCACCTGCTGCAGAGGCGACAGACGGACGGACGGACGGACGTAAGGACGGACGGCAGCTGCAGGGAGCCGGGGGTGGGCGGAGAGGACGCTGCAGGCAGGTGACCACGGGCTCTCCAGAGGCCGCCGAGAGAAGCTCAGGGCCGGCTTGCCCCGAGCGCCCTTTGAAAGCCCGCGAGAAAGAGGCGGGGGCTCGGACGTCAGGACGAGTGGAGGGGGCGGTTGCGAGAGCCTCGGGGGCAGGAACGCAAAGGGCGCCCCCTGCCGGCTCCCCCGCGCAGCGCCCCCAGCTCGGACGCTGGCCGAGCCAGGGATTGCAGGGCTCAGGTTGATTTTTTTTTGGGGGGGGGGGCGGGTTCCCTTCATCCTTCCCTTTAACTACCGCTGTAAGCTCTTTCCTAGCTTCCTTCCTTCCTCCCTCCCTCCTTCCCTCCCTCCCTCCCTCTCTCTACCTTTCCTCTCCTTCCCCTTTCTTTTCTCTCATCTTTTTTTCCTCCCCGCCCCCACCCCTGCCCACCAAACAAGGTGAAGCTTTCAACCATAGTAAACTTTCAAGGCACTAATTGAAAACTGATAATCCATCCGAAACTAAACGCACTTGCAGCTTTAACGCCATATTGGGATGAGCAATGCCTCACTGGGCACTCGCCATTGCCCAGAACACAGCCTCCCTGAGCCCTGTCTTGCAGCCTTGTTTGTCTTGACTTTGGTAGTGACCTTGACAAGGTATGGAGAAGGAGCCAGCAAGCAAACCTTTGTTTGCCTGGAAAATAGACTCCCATAAGTGTGGTGCCTGCCTGGCCTCTGAAAGACTAATACTAAGGCTCCAAAGAGGTCTCCATGGCGTCTTCCACACCTCGCTGGTGATTTTAGTCTCTAATATTACATTATATTTAAACAATAGAATGCACAAGTTATCATGTGGAGGTGAAGTTTTTTTTTTAACAACTGCTTCTAGGTATAATTTACAAAACCATCTAGAACAAAATGACTGGATGGATTTTTAGTGGCGTCCCAGTTCTGTGTCCATCACGACAATTTTTAGAATGTCTGAACACTCCACCCCCACCCCCACCCCCACCCCCACCCCACCTGCACCCCCACTACCTTTTAGAAATCACTTTCCATTTCCATCCTCCGAAATAACCAGCCCTTAGCAAACCTCCAGCCCTGGCTCTCTTATTTGCCTTTTCTACACATTTCATTTACTGGATGGAATCAAAGTGTGAAAATGGGTTTTCATTTGCCTAGCATCCAGTGCTAAGAGGAGGATGTCTGGATTTCGTGAAGTGTAGGTTTAACCTTCAAAGAAGTCCACTGCTTTCCAAAGTGGTTGCATCTTTTCGTATTCCCATGGAAGTGTCTAAGTGTTCCATTTCCTCCCTAACCCCAGCAACACTTCTCACTGTCTTTCTTTCTTCACTACAGCTCCTAGTGAGTATGAAATAGGAACACGTTCTGATTTCCATTTGCAGTTCCCTGTTGGCTACAGGTCATCAGCATCTTGTTCTCTACTTCTGTTTTATTCACGTAACGTCTAGGTCATTTGCCCACTTTTCAATTGTTTTGTTTTGCCCATGCAAGTGCACTCATGAATGCATGTGGACACCAGACGCCTGGGTGGTATTTCTCAGCCACCATCCAGACCATCCAATTTGATTTTTAGACAGGTTCTCTCTCTGGTCTGGAACTCACCAAGTAGGCTGGTGGTCTAACTGCCCAAAGAGCCTCCCTGGTTCCACCTCACCAGTGCTGTGAGCCCCACCCACCCCCAAATAGTAAAAATATCCATAGAAATGCTTCAAGAAATTCTTCCCCAGTTCCAATCTTAGTAGAAATCCGGAACATTATGAGTGGCAGCATTGTGCACTCTGAGGAAATCTGTGAGAACACTCAGACAGGACTTGGAAAAACTTTCAGCACCTCTGTTCTAAGAATTTTTTTAAAGTATAGTGCTATACAAGGACACGTGTGTTCTTTGCAACCTAGCAATACATAATAGTAGTAATTTTCCTAATGTGCTTGTTTATCTGAAATTACTCCAGTGACCAGCACAGCCTTTCAAAGGGCAAAGCCACCCATTTGAAACCCCTTTGCCAGTGTCTTACTGTTACCTGCACTGCCATCTTCTCAAATTCCTCTCAGATCTCTCTGGGGCCTGGCTGATGGAGTGAAAAACTGGGAGTTGGGAATTATGGCTTGAATAACATCTTTCTCTAAATACAAACCCTGCTGAGAAAAGAACCCACCATTTACCCCAGCTAACAAGCACCTTCCCTGGAGTTGGCACACACAGCCACTATCCCATTGTTCCAGCAATTTGTACACATGAAGCAGGCTTCAATGTCCAATGTACTTCCAACTCCCTCTCGCCTCTCCGAGGAGAAAATTGCAAAATGCTGCCTTAGTCTTGCCTGTTTAGTTGAACAGGTGTGCCTTTCTTGCTCATGCCTTGCCGCTCGCTAAAATGCCTGTCCTGGAAACCGCTTTGTCCTATTGCAGAAGTATCATCAAATGTTCTTCCGGTTATGGAAAAGAACTCTCCTCTTTGTACCTTTCCCCTGTGGGTTTTAATGTAATCCTCTCCCGCAGCTGCCACTGGGCAGTTTTCTGAGTACTGCCCCCAGGAGTTCTCCTTTTTCAGGTGATACCAGTCTCTTTCATTTCTCTAGGATAATTTTCGGACCATTTTCCACCTTGACAATTTTCTTCTAGAAGATTCTCCTGCTTGTCATTATTGCTATTTTGTGTGTACAAAAGACTTTCTTAAAATTAAGCTTGATTTCGAGTTAATTGCATATTCATATGCAAATATTGGAAATCACATAGAACTACCTTTGACCCCGTTTTCCCCAAAGCACCATCTTGTTACACTAATAGTGCATCATCCTAACCAGGATATTGACATTGCTGTAATTAAGATAGAAGACAGCATCAAAAGGATGCATCTTGTTATCCTGTGGCAACTACTACCATCCCAGTCCTCACCACACCCAACTACTAACCACTAATTTGTTCTCCATTTCTGTAATTTTGTCATTTCAAGAGTGTTATATAAGCTAACCGTGATAATGCACACTTTCCAGCCCTTGGGAGGTAGAGCCCAGGAGATCAAGAGTTCGAGACTATCCTTCAAGCATAGTGAGTTTGCAGCCAGCCTGGGCACATGAGACTCTGTTGCTAAAAGTTTTATTTAAAGGGAATCATATAGTGTGGAAGATTTTTGGATTATTTTCCAATCACCATAATTACCTTGGTTGTTGCATGAATCAGTACTCCTTCATATAGTACAGTTGTACCACCGGTTCTTCAAGCTACATTCCATGTGGAGGATATATGAACTATTTTCACTTCGGAATTATTATGAAGAAAGCTACTAGGAATATCCATTCACAGGTTCTGTGAGCATGAGTTTTAATTTTTCTGAGATAAACATCCAGGAGTACAAATTCCATGTCATAGATAGTTTTGTGTGTGTGTGTGTGTGTGTGTGTGTGTGTTTATTTTTTGCAAAGTTGTCTTCTGAGAGGCTATCCCACTTTACAGTTGTACTCACATCATGTGCATGATCTAGTTTTTCCCAGCCCCAACAGCATTTATAATATTCTCCTGTTTTTATAGCCATTCTGATAACTCTATGGTGATACTACATTGTGTTTGTTTCTTTGTTTTCTCTAGTTTTTCAACTTCTAATTAAAATCTACTTACATCACTTCCCTTTTTATTCTCTTCAATTCCTCCCATGCCAACTCCCTCTTAAGTTGATATCTCCTTTGTCTTATTATTATTATTATTATTATCATCATCATCATCATCATATACATATATATGTATACATTTTCTTTTTTTTTGCAAGAAATAGGAGTTTATTCAAGCTTTGTGTATTTTGGTCCCATATAGTGTTAGGAATCCACTTAATTTCTCTGTTCTTCAATTTCTCCATTCATGAAACTGGATAATGCCTGCTTCATCAGTTTGATACACAGAGCAAAGGAAGGGCCGTGGCAGTCATGTTTTTACAAGCATTTGGTCAACTTAACTCTGAACACGTACACAAAAGCATGGTGTTTCTAGGATTCCACTTTCCTGGATATTTTGGGGTAATTAATTTTATACTAAAATCAACAAACAGATTTAGTGCAAAGTAGGGTGCTAAAATGGAATACTTTAGACAGATAAAATATTGAAAAAGAAGTTTTATCTTATCTCAGGGTTGAGATCATGACCGATGCTTTTTATCTTCAAATCCTACAGGATGGAATTCCATGCTCTCTTTATGCTTTTTTTTTTTTTTTTTGGTTCTTTTTTTCGGAGCTGGGGACCGAACCCAGGGCCTTGCGCTTCCTAGGCAAGCGCTCTACCACTGAGCTAAATCCCCAACCCCAATTCCATGCTCTCTTACCACTAGATACCATTAGGAGTTAGGTGAGACTCCCAAGGTGTGTTTGTCCATTCCTTTTTTTTTTTAAAGAGTTGTATTCTTTTTGGTAACTTACATGACCTTAGTTCATATTATTTCAGCAATGTCTTTATAATTTTTTATGGAAGCGTGTTGTTAGCTGTTATCACATACTAATAAAATAAATAGTTGTACGGATGCTATGTTCACAGAAAACTCATTGCTGAAGAGCTGGTCTTTTTGGCCACTTAGTGTCTATTGTCTAAGGAAGCAGAAGACAAAACTCTAGCTGAAAGGTTCAGCCTGGCAAGAGGCTGCCTTCTCTGAAGAATGCTGCTGCTGCTGCTGCTGCTTTAGATCACGATCACAGCCAGGCACTCCATCACTTTCCCATTTTGCAATGGCAGTCGGGAACTCCATGCTACCTTATTTTTGTATTTTGCATCATTGAAAGAAACAGCTCTTACCTTAAAGGGGTAAAATGGCTTATTCTGGAACAAATGTGAGAGATCATAGCTAGGGAATGTATATCTAGGCCTCCCCAATGGCTAGGGAATGTATATCTAGGCCTCCCCAATGGCTAGGGAATGTATATCTAGGCCTCCCCAAATACAATGCCCCAACACGGAAGCAGTTTGGTAGTAACAGAACAAAGAAAATCATAAGTCAAAGGCAGTTTAAAAATACATTTCTGAGTAAAACTCTAGGTGGTTACAGGAAGATGAAGGACTCTCTTCTACAGGCCTCTGATGCTGTAGGATGACATCCTCAGCCTTTGGGTTTGGGGAAGCTGGTAATAGGATCAACTAATAGATTCTAAAGTTTTTTTTGTTTTGTTTTTGTTTTTTTTGTTTTTTTTTTTTTTTTGTGTGTGTGTGTATTAGTCACAGGGTGTTAGTTCTGACTCAGGGGTGAGGAAGGAATGGCCATTTCTAAGCCAAAGCTAGTGAAAGATAAGGTAAGTTTCTCTGGGCCTGCAGCATTCCAAACTCACCACCACTGCTGATTTAATCAGTCCATCATCTGCCTGCAGAGAGAGGCAGCTTCCTTCCAGGAACTCTCAGCACGGAAAAACGAGCATGAGTGAGGTCCTGGAATCATCATCCTCTTTCTTTCACAAAATGGTTCCATCCATGCGTGTTTATCCTTTATGTATGTCTGTGCACCATGCGCACATAGTGCCTGAGGAGGCCAGAGGAGGGCATCAGATATATTGGAACTGGTGTTACAGATGCTTGTTGGTTGCCTTGTGGGAGCTGGGAATGGAACCGAGGTCCTCTAGTTAATGGGAGTAGGTGCTCCTAACTGCTGAGCCATCACTCCAACCTCTAGGTCTATGTATATGGAACACTGTAGTGCTTTAGCTGTAAGTCTCTCCTAGGTATTTCCACTTGGATTATTTGAGACTTTTCTCTTTTGAGATAGGGTATTGATTACAAGAAAGCCAACTCAGCTCCAGCTTTATTTGCAAGCAAACACAAGAAGTATTGAGACTTGCCTTTAAAGTATAAAATTAGAATCTTCCAGAGGTGAGGCCAGATGCAATCTGGATAAGAATCCTGGGTTTGCTTCAAGTGGCACAATTTGACAGTTCCTGATTAAGAAGAACCCTCTCTTATCACCGGCTCCTCTTCAACAAGAAGCCTCCAACTCTGTTGTCCTATCATTGATGTCCCTCACCCAGCATTCACAGGCCAATTCAGAGTGCACATAGGGCCTGTAATCAACTGCCATTCCGTAGCTGGAAACCACTGGGAACCTGGCATCGACAGATGTGGGCACCTCGCAAAGGGTATGTTCCTCAAATACTCCACTGTAACATGATGTGTTAGTCAGCTTTCTCTCAATCTTCTAGGCTCCTCCAAGGGCTTGGGTCACTTTTCCAGCTCTTCCTTTTGTAGCACACAGCTTGTTTTCTAGGCTCCAGATGCCTGTTCTCCACTGTTGCTGCTGCTCTTGGTGGTCATCTCATGGTACTGGCATCTCCAAAACTCTGCTGTCTTCCATTGCAGCTAGGCTTCACCAATAGCCTCTCACAGGCTCTCTTCATGGTGCCAAGCCTCAACTCCTTTGCATGACCCCTTCAGTCCTGGCCCATCAGTTGCAACTGAGGGTGCACTCTCCCCAATGGCCTTCCATGGCCTCTCACAGTGCCCAGCCTCAGCTGCTCTTCATGAGCTCTTCATGCCTCAAAACCAGTACCACCTGGGTGACCCTTACACATTACCAAGTCCAGCCACAGCATGAGATACAACCTTGGCTATCCCTGGAACACAGCTTCTTTGTGCTCTGAGAAAACACTCCCAGAAGATTTCACCTCAATGATGCTGGTCTCTTCTTAATCGCCACTAATTTTTTAGCCCCAGCTGACCAGCATCAATTGTCCCAGTAACTGAAAGGTTCGCTTTAGTAGTTCTGGTATCTTGTTAATCACAGATGATTCTCAGCCCCAGCTAACCAAAACCACAGAATCTTCACAACCAAAACAACATGGCCCTGACAAGAGTCTTTAATCTTCCCTCTGAAATTTCACAAGCCAGGCCTCCATCTTCTGCACTGTTTTCAACTTTATCGTCCAAGCTCCTACAGAAGCTCTTAACATCTCTGTGGCTCATCCATGGGCTCACATTTAGCTAGTTTTCTTATTTTGTTTTGTTTTACTTTTATAGGTATGTGTGTGCTTCTGTGTTTACGTTTGCAAACAGGTATGTGGATATCATGAGAGGCCACAGGAGGTGTCCAGAGTCTCTGGAGTTGGAGGTATAGGCGTTAAAAGTCACTGACATGGGTGCTGGGAACTGAGCGTGGGTCCTCTTATGAATTCATTAAAACACCCAAAGAAAGAAAAGGAACCACTCCTTTGAGTTGTGTCTCTGCTCTACAAGGAGCTTACTCTCTTTCCAGGGTTTGTTTCTTCTGAGTATTTCAACTTAATTAACTTGGAGCATCATCCTGCTGGGGTGAGCTTCAAGGAAAAGGTGCAATGTGTTCCAGATCGGATAAACAGTTCTCTGCACCCAAATCCCGTGGGAGGGAGAGCTGAACCCTCAGAGAGGCAGACACGCCTGGGAGACCAGAGGAGGCTGCACTCTGTGCACGTCCAGACGCCAGAGGAAAACACCAAACGCCATCTGGAACCCTGGTGCACGGAGGCTCCTGGAAAGAGCGGCGCAGATCCTCCCGGTTGCTGCCACAGCGGAGAGGACCCGGGCAGCACCCCATGAGCAAACCCAAGCCCTGGAACCGCAGGTAGGACCAACCTTTCCCCTGCAAGAAACCTGCCCGGTGAACTCGGGACACTCAGAGGCAAAATTCCTCTGGGACCGCTACATTTTCATACATATATAAATACAACCTGCTGAGTCTGTTTGGAATTTCTTGAGAGTATTTGATTTTAGGCCTGACCATTTTGTATTAGAGGAATATCCCTGGGAAAGACCAATTGTCCCTTTCAGCAGTCAGTATTTAACTGTAGTTCTTTGTCTAGGGGTAGGACCCTCAGGAGATGTCACCCTCCAATGGTAGCCTGCCTGTTTGTTCAGGTCCTGCTTAGGCAGCCATACTGTTGAAGTACTATGGATGTAGCTTCCCCGTCATTTTGAGAGGAAGTGAGTCCACAACTGATTTCCTGGTCCTCTGGCTTTTACAGTATTTTGCCTTCTCTTCCACAGTGTTCACTGAGCTGCATGTGCAAGAGCTCTTTTGTAGATGTATCTGCTGGGTCAGGTAACCCGGGATCAGTGGATAGCTGCATTTTTTTTTGTAATGGTCTCTGGGGTGAAAGATACCTTGTTACAGTTTTGATTTGCATTTTCCCAATGGCCAAGGATGCTTATTTGTCACCAGTATACCTTCCTTGGTGAAGTACCTGTTCCAACGTGGGACCATTTTCTAATCGGACTGCATTTTGCTTTTTGAGTTTTGGGTATTCTTTTTTTTTAATTTATCCATTTATTTATTTATTTATTTACTTATTATTTATTTATTTATACACTTCAGATTTTATTCCCCTCCAAGTCCACCCCCCCAGGGTTCCACATCCCATACCCCCCGCTTCACTTCCCCTGCTCCTTGTCTCCACAAGGATGTCCCCACCCTACCCACCACACCAGACCTCTAAACTGAGATGAGGCCCCCAACACACATACAGCAGAGGACCCCAGGTCTGGGTTCAGTCAGAGAAGATGCACCTAACCCTCAAGAGACTGGAGGCTCCAGGAAGTTTAGAGGTCTGGTTAGGTATTCTTTATATATTTAAGTCCTAACCCTTGGCTGAATGTGTCATTGGCAAATCTTTTCTCCAGATTTATAGTTTGTCTTTTCATCCTCTAATTGGGTCTATCATAGGGCTAGAGGTTTTAATCTTGATTAGGAACTGTTTGATGTGCAGTGGTCTCCTCTGAGATGGAAACATTCCATTTCCCAGGGAAGCTCAGTAAGAAAGAAAGTAAACAACTCAAAATAGCTTCAGGAACTCCCTGAAACTGACTAGATTGTCTAGGTCTCTCCCTCTCAAAGAGTAAACAATAAAGGTTCTCAGAATCACCCTCAGAGGAGAAAAGCTGTAAAGAAAAGTCTGAGAAAGATCATCAGTCTGGAAGATGCAGAAAACCAGACAAGTTGTCTGTAACAGGTTTAGACAAACTGAGTCTCTTAGAAAGGGCATTCTCCAACCTGCTGAGCTGCCAGACAGCTATGTAGTATGTCCCGGATTCCCAGATTTTGTGAGTTGTCTGTCACCCATGCTGGGGTGGATGTTGGTGCTAGCACTGTCTTTGAATCATTTCTCCCCCTGGAAGTAACCACTCAGCTGTATTTCTGTTAGTATAGTGCTCACCAGTTTACCAAGTTGGACTGCGGTGGTACCTGCACCTTAGTCTGTTGTGTGCCCCATGTCTAAGGGAGTAGACTTTCAGTGTTGTGTCTCCCCAGGAAAAGCCTTGCCACACAACAAGAGCCAATTTGTTGATGTATTTTTCTGTTAATGGATAGCATTTTTTCCAAATTAAATACATTTTACCTACCCCAATCAGACCTGAAACTTTCCTTTTCTCCCCCAAATTTTTATAGGTTTTTGTTTTACATTTGAGCCCAGGATTCATTGAAGACAATTTTTGTGTAAGGTATGAGGTTTAGGCTGAAGTTCATTTTTATGCCTATGCATGTTCAGTTGGTACAGCGCCATTTGATGAATAAGCCATCCTTTCTCCTCGGTGTTGCTTTCACCCTTTGGCCAAATATCAGTTGTACATATATTTGTGTGTAGATCTGCTTCCCCCACCTCTGATCTACTCTATTGACCTGTGTGTGCATATGTGTGTGTATGTGTGTGACACTCCATAAGAACACATAGTGACCATTACATGGTTGTGTCCATCTTTGTATCCAAGCCATAGCTCTTAATATCTGACTAAGACTCCTGCATTTGTCTTTTTTTTTTTTAGATCGTTTTGGCTCTATTAGGACCTGTGTTTTCCCATTTCAAATTTTAAGTAGAGTTGACTATCTATGATTTTAAAAGGAACTATAGTAAACCTATAGGTCAGTTAGGAGAGAGATGGCATGTTCACTGTGTTGGTTGAATCTTCCGAAGTGGGAACATAGTATGTCTCTTCATTTACTTAGAACTTATTGGAGTTCTTTCATTAGAACTTCCTGATTTTCAGAATGCAGATCCGCTCTAAAATCATTGAAGTAACTGTAGATGATATAAGCCTTAGTCTTCAACCTCGGCTCCACATCTTCATTGCTACTATTTAAGAATGCAGCTTTTGTGTTACAGGACAGCCTTGCTGAGCTCAGTAATATAGGAGGATTTTGTTTGCTTGGAATATTTTTTGCAGACTATCATAGAATCTGCAAATAGGGACAGTTTCATTTTCTCTTTCCAATCGGTATTGCTTTTCCTTTTTATTGCCTTGTTCCTGTATCTAAACTTGAAGTAGTGTGCTGGAAAGGAGTAATAACACTGAGCTCCCTTACCTCCTTCCAGATTCTAGGGAAAGAATTCAAGTTTTCAACTCTGAGTGTGATCTTAGCCATTTCGTTTTGATTTTTTGTGTAGATGGTACTTCTCGAGTTGTGGAAGTTACCTTCTCCTAGCCTCCTTTTTATTTATCATGCTGGATAGTTTGGGTTGGTTCAAGTGTTTTATACATCAATTGATACGAATTTTCCTCTTTAGACAATCCATATTTTTTCATTTGGATTTATTCCACTAGAGATTTAATCAGTGTATATTAGACAAAATAATAATGTTCATTGTGGCATCTTCACGTGTGTATATAGTGTACTCTGATCATATTTATTCCACATTACCCTCTTTGGTACTCCCTGTAGTACTTTTTAATGTTATTTTTTATATTAAAATATAATTACATCATTTCCCCTTTCCTTTTCTTTCCAATAACTCCTTCTGTACCCTTCCCCATGCTCTCAAATTCATGCTCTCTCTCTCTAAACCTTGATCCTAAACCTGCTCAATCTGTCAATCTGTATAATTTTATTTGTGTATACACACACACACACACACACACACACACACACACACACAGAGAGAGAGAGAGAGAGAGAGAGAGAGAGAGAGAGAGAGAGAGAGAGAGTTAGTTTCAGGGATGACCATTTGGAGAAACAGTACTTCTGCTCTCAGCATTCCTTACTTGCCTATAGTTCTGTTTCTAGAGTTAGGGCCCCATAAGATTTCCCCCTTCCACAATAGCATGTCTCTTGGTGTCCTCCTTCCTTGTTCCTGTCTTGTTCAGACAGTCATGTTGTTGAGACTTCATGAGTATCCCAGCAGTTCTAGGAAACATCATCCCATAGCACATATCCTGCTCCTCTGACCCTTATACTGTTTCCACCACCAACTCCTTCTGGAAAGTTCCGTGTGGAATTGTGTCATAGATGGTTCAATTGGGGCTGAGAAATACATGGTCACTTGTTATCTGCATTTTGGTTGGTTGCAGTTTTCTATATTGGTCTCTGTCTATTGCAAACTAGTTTCCTTTTTGAAGGATGAGAACTACCTTTATTTGGCTAGACCCTGGCACAGGATGTGTCTCAAATATTTTTCTTTAAAGATTTGTGTGTGTATGTGTAAAGGTTTTTATGCATATATGTCTGTGCATAACGCATGCACACAGAGGCCACAGGGAGGTGTTTGATGCACTGGAACTGGAGTTACATCCATTATGAGCTGCCATTTGGGTTCTGGGAATCAAACCCAGTCCTCTGGAAGAACTTCAAGTGCTCTTAACCTCTGAAACATCTCTCCAGACTCAGATTTATTCGTATATTTAATGTGTGTGAATGTTTTGCCTTCATGTCTTTATGTGTACCATGTATGTACCTGGTTTGCACAGAGGCCAACAAGGGACATCAGATCCCTTACAACTGGAGTTATACATGGTTGTTAGCTGCCCTGTGTGCAGTGGGAATCAAACTCAAGTCTTCTGATAGAGCAGCAAATGCTCTTAACCTCCGAGCTTTTCCTCCTGCCCTGCCTTTCAAATATCGATCCAGGCTCACATGCCTGGACTAAATCCTACTTGGTTGTGTTTTGTGGATATTTTTATATATGGCTGACATTTACTTGCCAACAGTTTGTCAAGAGATTCTGAATCTAGGTTCATGAGAAATATTGATCTGTAGTTTTAAATTTTTGTACTGCCTTTGCCTTGTTTGTGTATTAGGTAATGCTCATTTCATGAAGTGGCTTAGAAAGTTTTCAAATTTGATGTAAAAATTGATGTTTCTTCTGGATTTTGGTAGGGCTCTCCAGTGAGCCCATTTCAACGCAAACATTTCTTTTTCAGGGTCTTCTGATTTCAAGTTCAATTTTCTTACAAGACCTATTTGGGTTTCTTAATTTGTTCTGGTTGAAGTTACCAGTCTGTGGTTTTTCAAAGGTTAGTTTCAGTCTCTGTAAGACATTGAATTTCTAATAATGGAAGTTCCTGTCTTCCATCCTTGTAATGGTTCTGTAGTGATGTTGTCTTGCTCTTCATCTGTTCCTTTAGCCCTTATGTACTACCTTATCCTTATAAATATCCACGTCTACTGATGAAAACACCAAAGGTTACTTTTCATTTGTTTCCCTGTTTTGGTTTCTAGCCATTTCATTCTCACTGATAGGCTCCATCTCTGCTGAAACGACCTATCTTGCCCAATGCCTACTTATCACATGAGAATTGTATGGCGTTTTGTTTAGCTTCATTTCTCTTGAGATAGGATCTTATAAAGCTCAGGCTGGACTCAAACTCACCAAGTAGCTGAGGTTGGCCTTCACCTCTCAATTTATTGGATTATGGATGTGCCCAGCTTTTAAGGGTTTTCCCATTGAACTGTATCCTCAGCCTCCCACAGAGTTCTCAATGTAGTAACCATAGTAACCATAGTCACGAACATGACACTGATCATTGCTTTGTCTCTTCTCGCTGCTTTTCCTTACCTCGTAGCATGTCATGTAAGTTTTTGTCGAACGTTGGACAAGTCATATAAAGCAGCAGAGAATGAAATAAATAAATCTTTAGTATGGGATCCAGTGTTAATCCTGTCAGAAGATGGGCTTTGTGGATGGCTACTACTTGTTTTCCTATGGCAATGAGAAATCCTGTAGGCCTCATCCCCTCTTCTCTCTCTTTACCTGTGTGTTGGCTCTCTATCCTGATTTGGTTTTAGACAAGGTTTCTCACTGGCTCAATTAGCAAGACTCACTGGTCAGCAAGTTCCTTGGGATTCTCTAGCTCCCCAGCACTGGGATCATAGCACATACCATTATGCTGAGCTTTTTAGTGGATGCTAAGGATCTGCAATCATGTCCTTGTGCTCAAACAGTAAGCCTTTTACCCTAGGAACCATCACCTCAGCTCCTCTTTCATGACCTTTTATTTTTGCCCTTCTCTCAGCTTTGGATGTACCCTTTCTGCTATTCTCCAGGCAAAACTCTCTTGAGTTCTGCTGTCTTCCTGCAGGCTAGTGAGCATAGTACTAGTGAGCTGGTAGAGCACAGGGCTTGCTTCTCTAATATGTTCAGAGAACACAGTGGGTTCGTGTCTCAGGTGTCGAGCTTTCCCACTTGCTTTTGTCCTTTCTCCCAATAGATCCCTCCATCTTAGCATCAATAGTGTTCACTGGTGTTTCACTCTGTAAACCTGCAGCCCTTTAACCCTGAAGATTATATCATACTTTCACATAGAATGGCGGTGGCTAAGTGAGTTCTCTTTAGTTCGACTTCAGTAATATTTCATCAAAGTACTCACCCAGGGCCCTCCTCTACCTCTTGCTCCTTAAGGGAGCAGCAGGGTCAGACTGGATTTCTCAGTGGTTCCTGAGCCAGCACCATGTGGCTTCTGTGGCTTCTGCCAGTCCTCCTATGACTCCAGGTGAGGCTTCTGCAGAAAACTCCCTGAAGAGCTGAAAGCCCTCTCCCAGCTGCTGCCCTCAGGAGTGGCACACTGTCAGTCAAGCCATACTCAGACACCAGTGACTGGTCATATTTTCTAGCTTAGTTTTTTTCTACATAGTTCTAGGGCTAGTGGTTCTCAACCTAATGCTGCAACTTTTAATATAGTTCCTCATGTTGTGATGACTCTCAACCATAAAATTATTTCGTTGCCTACTTCACAACTGTAATTTTGCTGGTTACGAATTGTAATGTAAATATCTGATATGCAGGATATCTGATATGCGACACTGTGAAAGGGTCATTCGATACCCACCATCCCCCAGGTTAAGAACTTCTGTTCTAGAGCATCTGCAGCAAATGCTTGGCTCCTGTTCTGTGGACTTAGGAGCCTCTTGTTCTCACCATCATGGGGCCTAGGGCATCATAAGCACCAGCTACATGTTCAATAACAAACTGTCTCATCTTCTGCTAGAACTATAGACTCTTATATGGCTATTATAGTTTCTGAAAAAGTCATGGCCAAGGACTGTAAATTAAAACTATAGATTCAGAACCTTAATTTTGAGAGGCCAAAATAAAGGAAATTTCTAATTGAGGCTGCATTCAACTTTCTTTCTCTGCATATTTTTTTAATCTTCTACTTTGGGGAGAATATTACCTTCATAGTTAAAAAATAAAAAGCTATTTAAAAATCTCAAAGTTTGTGTTCTATGTTTGAACCTCCTGTACTAGTCATTGTCCTGACTCTCTAAGCCTTTTAAAAGATGGAAATTCAGTTGAAAGGCTCTTGCCAACAGCAAGTGAAGCACCACTGTTACCACAAAACTTACCCCTCTCATTTCTAACCTGTTTGGTCTAACCTCCAGACCCGATGCTCCCTGTGAGACATCTCACCCTCTAGCCACAGGCTTTTCCTCATGCCAGATTTACCTTCTCTGAGGAAATTACCCTGAGAACAAGCAAGAGCAATTTCAAAGTGCTCTCTGGGATCAAAGCAGGGAGAAGGGTGGACATTTCTCATACAAGTTGTTATCTTTAGACATTCAATGGCAGAACTAGCTGCATCTCCAGCCAATCCCTGCTTTCCTCAGACTGAGTCTAATTGTGAATCTAGGGGTAAAAATCCTGTTCCCTTTTTCTAAGGCATCCCTATTTTTTTCTTTGAGGGATAACCTATCAAATAATGTCATTTTCTTGTGACTTTTGTGTTTGGTTTCAAGATAGTTCATCAGCTAAATTGGCTTTAAAATTGGTAGACTCCTTAAAAGTTATTTTTTTTTTGGTGTTTGCCCATCAAACACCAAAACTTCTAACATACCTTTTTTTATTTTTTTTTGAAGAACTAGGTACAGTCTTTATAGGGGCAGCTAAGATGAAGATTCATTCAAGACTTCATGTCTGCAGAACTTAAACTTGTTTCCATTTGAACAGAATGACCCCATTGAAAGCAACATGTGCCCTGCTCTAAGTTATTCTGTATTGCATAAAACTGGTTTTTCAGGCCGTACCTTGCCCAGTGAGACTCCACTCTGAGGGTAGAAGATGACTGTGCACCTGGAGGGGATATTTAAACAGCACCATCTGTCTGGTATCACTCACATAGCAGAGACTGATAAATGACTTACTCCTGGGAGTGTAAAAGGTGCCACCCTTTAATTTATTGGGGATGAATTGAGACTGCAGGGGCACATGAACGTATTAAAATCATATCAGGGAAAGCAGGCTCATGAAATTATGAGAGGCACTAGACCATGAGGGAAATTAAGTCCATATAAAGAGGTAGCCATCTAGTACTCCAAAGGTGATAGGCTCCACCAACTTGTCATCTGACAGTCACATAGAGTATGTATCAAGGACCCACAGAGAGAACCCTCAACTCTGAGAGAACCCTCGACTGTCATAGGGGCTTCAGCTGGGCCCCAGTCCTTGCTGTTGACACAGCCTAACCCAGCTGCCATTTTCCTATCCTCTGTTTGCCCATCTGGACATGCTGAAGGTCCATCTGCCCAGTCCTTTGTCTGAACCTGTTCCTGCTCTTACACCTCTGTATCTGGACTCAACTGTGCCATTTTATTCTCAAACATGTGACCAGCAGTAGCCTTTTAAGAGAGACTTTATACCTCTGTGAGATTCCCTGCTTCTCAGGCCTTTCTTAACCCTTTACAATCCTTCTGTAACCTACATATCTAATTATATTGATGTCTATATGTAATGGGTGATCTGAGAGTTAATAATTAAGACTGGAATATAAGGACTTGTGTTCACCTAGGTCGGGATTATCAAGGAAAGTCAAAGTAGCTGGTAAACTGCTGTCACAGAAACCACTGTACCTTGTAACATTATTTGCTAAATTCTGGCACTGTGGAAAAACAGTGCTGGAAAAACCTCGCTCTCATAAAAAACTAGATAACAACCAAATTTAAAGTGGACAATGTTCTATGGTGTGGTTGAAATACTCCTCACTAGGCACAGTCGCTGACAACCCTGATTCAAGAGTACTTGGGAGGCAGAACTACTGCTGCAAGTTTGAGGGAGATCTTGTCTTAAAGAAAATAATAAATAATTATTAATTTTGCTGTGAATTCCAAATTGATGAGTGAACCTATACTGCCAGTGCTGTTAACAAGAATGGTCTGTCCCCATGGCCACTGCAATCAGATCAAGTAAAATACACGAATACAATCCTGTTTAGGGAACTGCACCTTCTCCATGGGTGGTCGTCCACTCCAGGAGCCACCCTAAATCCATGGCTTGAAAACAAAGCCTTGTGAGCCAGGGAGAGAACTGGGCATGGTAGGTAGGTAAGGCTCATCTCCTTAAGTGATTTGATCTTCCTTAACAGTCCTTATATGCCATTTATTTCTGGATAAGAAAAAGGTTTCTTTGCCTAGGTCCTGCCAAGCCTGTCACTCTGCCAAATCCTGAGCACCAACTTCCCCTCTGTCAGATGTGACAATCAGCCATGCTGAACACCCTGTCACTCATAAATGTGTTGTTTTGTTCCAGTTCTCATTTGTACAGAAGCAAAGGGAAATGCTTTCATCAAGCCCTCTTAGTGCAGAAACATCTTGACATTAGTTTGTACAAAAATAACTAAAGGACTAAAACCTAATGTGATGCAAAAAAAAAAAAAAAGACTGTGATGACCTCAGGTTATAATACAAGTCTTTATGGAAACCGGGGGTTATTTTTATACAAACCATGGCAACTATGGGCAATAAATTATACACCCTGCAGCTGATCATAAAGGAGCTGCTTGTGAAAGGAAATAAAACCACACCATTACTAACCACAGACACATGTGATGATAGATACAGGATGTTCTTATTGGAGAAAATGGATCCTGTACTTGAATGTGCCGTGAGGGCTGTGTACAAATAAAAATGGCTTTACACAGTTATTCCGATAATGATAATTTAATGGTTTTTACACTAAAAAAGAACTTATACCTAACTAGCATTTTATGCTTCGATAGGAATGTAAAATCGAATAATCTAAAAAATGGAATTCACGGGCACAGATTTTAATGGATTATTTACTTCCTGTCTTCTAAGGACATTTCTGTCAGAGTAATCGAATTGTGCAAAATAGAGAAAAGGTGTTTGTGTTCCAAGACATCATTGCTCTTGGACCATGACAACTTTGAACAAAAATATTTTCACAAAATTTCATTTTAATTCATCTTCTTTTACAAAGCACATTACATAAGATTTTTCTAAATACAACTTTAGAAAATGAAGCAAAAAAAAATTTCTCCATAGATTGCTGGCTGAGTCCATGCTGAATGCAAAGGAATTTTAAGTTTTAAAAAGCAGACAGGCTATTTCCAAGCTTTTCAAAATTCCTGATGGGTCCATTCGATCAAGAGTAAAGATGGTGGCTGTTTGGGCAGTGGTTCATTCAAGTTCTGAGATGTGCAATCTTCTTGCTGGGTTAGCCCAAGGGATAGTAATGAAGCTGGATATACCAGCTTATTTCTCTATAACCACTTTCTCTCTGTCTCTTTCTCTTTGTGTGTCTCAGGCTCTCCATTCATACATCTCCCTCTCCATCTCTCTAACCCTAATGGCTCTCTTAGGGGAGGATATCAGCTCTCTATGTTCCCTGTTACCAGCACCCACGAAGGATGCTCTAACCTCTCAATTGCCATTGTTAATGATCTCACTGTATAAACGTCCTATATCATCATTAGGGATTTTCTTGATAAAGAAATGAAAAATTAAGACAAGAATGCAATCCTCACGGTTGTAATAGGTGGTAGGACATGTCTGAAGGCTTCAAGTGGAATGCAGAAAGGCTTAAGCACAGTGATGGGGAACAGGAACACTTTACATTGCCCATAGAAACCTGGTGCTCCTGCTCCAAGCACAGTGAGACCATGGCTGCTGAAAAGGAAAATATCTTTATATATGGGAATGAAGAATATTTTCTTTCTACATTCCCTTCCTTTAATTGTGTCCCCACCCCTGAAGACTAGGGCATTAGGACTCTCTAAATCCTTCAAAGGAAGCAACAGCCTCGAGCACAAAGGACAAGTATGCAAGCGAGAAAAAGGCATGGGGATGGAGACAGGAAGAAAAAGGAAGAGACATTTATTCGTTATGTTTTCAGTGATGAATAATGGGAAGTTTTTGCATCATTCTTTTGGTGTCGTTGATTCTCATTCTTTGTGGTAGTGAAAATCTATTAATGTTTAGCAGTTTCACTATAAAATGCAGGAAATAGACAAAGCAGCAGTTTAGAAACACATCACACATATTTGGGGAATCATTAAGGGACCACCCCTCCATCTCTACCCCATCAACAATCTTGCAGGACAGAATGACCCCTCCCCCCCAATTTTCAGCTAAAGATGAGAAAACAGTTACATAGTCTAAGGCTGAACTGTTCATATACTATAAAGAGAAAGCAGACAAGCAAACAGCAGTTTCATTAGGAAAGAAAAAGCAATTCCATAAGTGCAGGAAAGATCCAATAGCTACATTTCCACAAGACCCTCCTCCCATTCTCCTAGATCTGAGGAGGGGATTACAAGTGAGCAAGGCAAACAACACTGTGAATACAATTTAAACAATAACACACACACACACACACACACACACACACACACACACACACACAACCCAGTGCACGAAATAATCCAATTCCCCCCGTTTTCACTTGCATTTTATTTTTATTTATTTTTGCTTTAATAATGCATATTCTGTTCACGCAATAGGTGTAAAAGGCAGGAAGCAGGGGTTTAACTTGGCTGATGATAAAACAATCAAGCTGGAATGACATTTCTAGTCTCGTGAACAACCTCAAAGCAGGAGAAACGGAAAAGTCACAGCTGGTACCAAAGAGCAGGCCAGACTTCTCAGCGGATTCCTCTTAGGACCTTTGGCTAGGGTGAGAGAAGCTGTGAAGACAGTGGCCTCTAGTGGACAGGGATAAAAGTGGCTGATTTTTATTTCTTTATTTGGAATCTTGGTAGCTGCATCACAAAAGCTCCAATCAAAAGGGTGGTAGAAAGAAGGCACAGATCATTGCAAATACCAGATTTTTTCTTTCTCTTTTTGTAAATATACCATCATATATAAGCTAAAATTTCTCTTAGAGTGGTGGGGGTCAGCTGGCAGGGAAAGGGAAGGATTGGACCTCAAATTGCATATGTGATAGACTCCTAAATGGGGAATACAAAGCCAGGCAGCATTTGCTCCATCTGCAGCAAGTGAGTGAGGCACTTGCTTCTGACTACGTTAGCACAAACACTAGGGGCATCTGTGACAAAACACGATTTAAAAAAAAAAAACCATAACATTATAAAGCCTATAAACGAATAATCCGAAATTACATTTTGTTAATGGAAAATATCATCAAAATAGTACTACTATGGACTAAACTGCCTGAGTTTTCATTTTGCCGGAGATCTCAAGGTAGAAAAGCCTTTAGCACGTTTGGCTCTAAATCACAACCACTGCCGGACCCAGGACAACACCATGGGAAAGAGTCTTCTCTTGGGTAGAATTGTGTTGTGCTAAGAAGACTTTTGTGCTGAATGTTCAAACAGGGACACGATGAATCAAACCTTTAATTTTTTTTTTTTTTGGCACAAGATGATTTTGATTGGGGCAGAATATCTGAGTCTTGCACTCGGGGTGAATAATGTGGCGTTTCAATGATCAAGTATTCATTTTGATTGGAGAGCTTTCTTTATGTCATTCACCTCCATCTATAGGGGGGGGGGGGAGCAAACACAGACATCATGAAATGGCCGCATTTAGAGAAGCTGAAAGATCATATACCTTTACCAATGCAGAGAAGATGCGAGCTGACAATCGGAGCGATGAGACTGATAAAATGACATATCTGAATGACAATGAAGAATTGATAACAATGCCAAGACCAAAAGAAACCTAAAGACAGGCACACGGGTACAGTACCCTGACAAATGGTGTGCCTAGTTATTCCCAGGCTCCAAAGTTGTTTTTTCTTTAAATCAGAAACAGCAATGATTCTAGATTCCTGGTCAGAAGGCCGAATAGGCAATTATGACCATCTGAGGGTGATAGATAGAAGGCAGCTTTGGGTGACCCCAAAAGGTGTGTGTCCACAGTCCCACCAGGATGTTGAACCATTCCTATTCTCTTATAGCAGGTTCGGTCCAAACTGAATAGACAGTAAAAGTCAGTCTTCGGTCATTTGGAATGATCCCCTACAAGACCTCTGTCAGCGACTAGAGGTGGGGACAGAGCTCAGATGCCTTAGAAGGAGCAACAAGGCCACTGGGGATGAATACAATGTTGAAATGAAACACCAATGTGTGTCTCTGTGGTCCCTGGAGGAGAACTCGGCTGGCAAGAGTCTCCTGCATGCCGTGTCCTCTGGTACTTAAGATGGATGAGGCATCCTACGTCATCACCCTATAAACTAACTAGAGGGAATGCGTTACAGTGGGTGTTTCCAAGAAATAAAGCCCAACTAAGTGTGTTGATTCATCTCTTCCTTCCCTGAGACCATCTGGAAGGAACTCAGGTAAGAAGAGAATATAAAAATTCTGAAGATGTTCTTGTGGCAGCAATCATCGTTTTCTTTGTCTCCCCTTTTCTCGGGATCCCACTTGGTAGCTCAGGCTATGCAAATCACCCGATAGTCCAGGTTTGTCTGGATCCTGTGATCCTCCTTCCTCAACCTCCCCAGGGCTGGAATTAAAAAGCAGGAGCCCTGCCAAGGTTGGACCCCCAATGCAGGGGAATGTCGGAGGGGGGCGGTAGGGGGGTGAATGGGGGGAAACACCCTTATGGGGGAGGGGGGCTTATGGACAAGAAACTGAGAAAGGGAATAACATTTGAAATGTAAATAAAGAAATATATCTAATAAAAAAGAGCAAGAGAGAGAGAGAGAGAGAGAGAGAGAGAGAGAGAGAGAGAGAGAGAGAGAAGAAAATGACATGGAAATGTAGCAGGGAAAAATAAAACAAAATAAAAAGCAGGAGCCACCATGCCCAACAGCAACCATTTCTTTGCCTCCATTCCCAACGTATAGCCTCATGGACGAGTGCTGAGGGACCTACCTGCAATCGGAGCCGGATCTTTTTCTCTTCATCCAATTCTGACAGTAACTGCTTAATCTCACGTCTGAAAAGCAAATGCCAATGGAATCAAATCAGAGCCCAGAGTTTCCCAATGAGAGATAAGAAAGTCTAGTATGAATA
Source organism: Rattus norvegicus (assembly GCF_021556685.1). NCBI lineage: Eukaryota > Metazoa > Chordata > Mammalia > Rodentia > Muridae > Rattus > Rattus norvegicus. The sequence continues at coordinate 42,497,542 of NC_141554.1, forward strand.
TGAAATCCATCTGTCCTTTTTTCCAAAGAAAGTATGGACTAAACATAATTTCCTCTCTCTCTCTCTCTCTCTCTCTCTCTCTCTCTCTCTCTCTCTCTCTCTCTCTCTCTCTCTCTCTCCCTCCTTCCCCCCTCCCTCCCTCTCTCCCTCCCTCCTTCCCATTCTCCTTCTTCTGCATGCAGTGATTGGCGGAGGGGAGTAGCATACATTCTACATTGTGTGACGGTCAGAGAACAAGTTTAGGAGAGCTGGCTCTCTTTCCACCTTTATGTGGGTTCCTGGGATTGAACTCAGGTCACCTCTGGTTTACACTGTTGGGTGGTGTGCTGGTTAATTAAGTTTTTGTCACCTTGATACAAGCTAGAATTATCTGCAAAGAACTTCAGTTAAGGAAATGCCTTCATCAGATTGGCCTGTAGGCAAAGTCTGTGGACTGTTTTTGATTAATGATTGATGCGGAAGGGCCCAGCACACTGCGCATGCGTGGTGCTCCCTCTGTCAGGTGGGTCCCTTGTTATATAACAGGCTGAGCAAGTCAAGTGGAGCAAGCCAGTAAGCAACAATCCATGCTTTCTGCCTCAGTTCCTGATTCCAAGTCCCTGCTTTGGTTTCTCTTGATGATAGATAGTCTGTAACCTATAACCCAAGCAAACTTTTCTTCCTAAGTTAGATTTTTGTCATGGTTTTTATTACAGCAAGAGAAAGCTACCTAGGTGGCTAGCACCTTTACCCACCTGAATCACCTCACACCCAAACACACTTTCTTTGCACTATCACTTCTTAAGATTTCTTTTGGACAGAAAAGTTTGCCATTCTATGGGAAGGAGTTGCCAAAATATGTAGCCTTCATATGTCAGCTCTGGAAATGACCTTAGTGTGATCGCCTAGGAGGAGATAGGGAAACCAAGGCACAGGGTAGTGGTCTGATTCCCCCAATAACTAGACTAAAAGCATCCAAGCTCATCTTTCCTCTAACTTCTTTTTTATAACAGGATCACTGGGTGCTTATAGAATAATTTTCATTGTAGACATTTTTTTTTGTATTTTTTTCACGTTCACGTGTATGTGCAAGTCCTTGTGCGTACAATTTCATGTAGAGGCCATAGGTTGAGGATATCAAGTGTCATTCTCAATTTCTTTCTACATAATTGTTTGAGATAGGTTCTCTCACTGAACCTGATGCTGGCTAATTCAGGTAGACTGACTGGCCAGTGAAGGCCTGAGATCCTCATTTCTTCCTCCACTGTGCTGGGATTGCAGATGCTCTATATGTGGATGCTTGAGATTTGAACTCAGGTCTTCATGTTGGTGTAGTAAGCACTTCCTTACTAAGCCATCTCCCTACACCCATTTTTACCACTCTATATATACTGTATATATACTTCATATACAGAACTTAACTTAAAAACAGGTCACTGGTATGTTTTCAGTAATTCCCACAAAATCTTACCTTAACATAAACTAACTGGACCATAAACACATGAATTAACAATATAAAAATGAAGTCTGAAAGAAGACAAACAGGACCTACAGCCTGATGCATTTTCCAACTTGAAATAATAAAGTTGAATGAAGCTACTTATTCTGAAAAACTGGGACTGTTTTTTGAACTGGTCTGAGATCTGTATTCCTTTTATTTGGAGGTACTAGATGAGAGCATTTGTGAAACGAAACAACAACAAAAAGAAAAAAGCCTTCAGAAACAGCATGGTGAATACGTAACTAGCAACTGCACACTAGTTCAAGTCCAGATGAATCCAGTGATGGTCCCCTATACGTGAGACTGTCCTAGCACTGTTGTTGACACTCTGGCTATCTGATATAAACTAGTGATGATTCTTTAGTATAGTCATTTAAGCTCACATTACACATTCAGATCTGTATGGCTACCACTTAGGGATTAGGAAAGCCACGAACAATGAGGTCCTTAAACCAAAATTCAAACCCCAGGAAAACTTGGCAGGCATGGCCTTAAGTGGGCCATGGTCTAGGAAGAGGAAGTCAGTTGGGGAAGATGGTGTAAAGAAAGTCATTATGTCTTGAGCTAATGAATAAGGGCATCTGTCTACAAGAGTGAAAAGGGAGATGGGGCAGTTGGGAAGAAATTCAAGGCAGAGCAGGGAGGTGAGCCTGCATCTGAAAGCAAGCACATTTGAGGAGGGTATTTGGGACAGACATGAACTGAATGCTACAGGGAAAGTGACATCATGGGAGAAGGTGTAAGACTGGAGAGAACTCACTAACCTTGAGCAGCAGGATGGACAGGCTAAGGAAGGCTATGAGAAACAAGGATTTGAAGAGGATGATTAAAATCCTGAGTTACTGATTAAATACGATGTTGGCTGGGGAAGGAGTGTTGTGGCCAATTACAGGCTTTAAGGCATAGCTGCCTGTGGACTCAGAGACAAGGTTAGGCTATCAGTGTTGTGGGTAGCTTCCAGCCTGCCCCTTCCCTCCTGCATGGATTATAAAGTTCCAAAGACTTGCATTCAGGCAAGTCAGGTCCTAATATGGTCCTGTCCAGAAGGCTGGATGTCATGGACTCATGGAGTCACTGTCTCGACAAATGACACATGTTCAACTGGATATAGATGTCTTTTGGGTGCCCAAACCTAGAGCCATACCAGAACCAGGAACTTTAAGGAGTTTGGGGAACCTGTGTGGCCTAAGGAAACACTTCCCAATGTCATCTCACCAGTTCTGCATATTTATGTGTTGAATCTCTTCCAGTCAGGAAGTGATTGGGAGAAGCCTAATTTTACCCATTGTCTAGCCTGAGCGGAACAGAACCTGCTTAGACCTACATTGTTCAAAGTTAGTTCCTTGGAACCGCTTTCCTAGAACACATTGAAGAGTTCTGTGGTTACATACATTTGTAAAACTGCATATGCCATCTTCTCTATCTTCTCAATGTGAGGGGAAGACTTCAAAAAATACTTCAGAGAACAAAGTAACTTTGTTTAGCCCAATTGTTCCCCAATGTCTGACCACAAAATACATCAGGGCCTTCCATCCTTGGAAGAGAGGCAAATATCAGTCAATGCCAGCCCCAGAACTCCTCCCCTAGGCTGCAGGATTTTAGCCACAGCTCTCACCATCACCCCTATGCACCTTCTGAACCAAGGTGGCCAGGTGCCAGGGAGACGAAGACCCACCAGGCTGTTCAGTTGCTTATGAGGCTGCCTGCAATTCCCTCTGCCAAAGTTCCCTGCTCTGGTCATTCTAGGTCATTTTTTTTTAAATGCTCATGAAATGTTTCCCTGAGAATATCTCAAGATTCTTTCCAGAAAGAGCTCTCAATTCATAGTCTCTGACCTTCAGTTTCCTTAAGCGCTGCCTACCGCTAATCCCTCCACCAGCTTTCTCACAGGAACCAGCATCCTAGGCAACCCTGCAGTAGGATATTTTATTTTTGTTCACAGGCTTTTCTTCTCATTCAAGTGCTCCCTGAGGATAAGAGATGTGAAAGTATGTATGCAGGCATGCATGAGGAAAGGCCCCTGAGTCTCATGATGAGGACATCTTCCTGACAGTAAAATCTTGGGTTTAAAGATTCCCTACATCTTCTTCATATGTTACAGCCTCTTGATGCAAGTCAGTTGTTTTATCTATCATCTAAATTAAGAAGCTATATTTTCCCCTACCACTAGAGGAAAAAATTAGTGATATAGATGGTGCTGAGAGGTGGCTCACAAGTTAAGAGTGTGTATTACTCTGCCAGAGGGTGTGAGTTCCAATTCCAGCAGCCATGTTGAATAGCTCACAGCCACTTCTAACTCTAGTCCTAGGGGATCGGACACCTCTAGTCTCTTTGTGGTCCCTACACGCAAGTACACAAAGCCTCCTCCCCAAAATACACACATAATTGAAAGCAAATTCAAAAGAATCTGTATATGAATTGGTATTGTTTGGCTGTTTAATGTTCCCAGAGAGTTCACAGCTTAAAGGCCTGGCCTCCAGCTACTGTGGTGCTACTGGGAGGATGTGGACTTTTAGGAACCTAGTAGAAGACACTTAGATTATTAGGTGTATAAGGAATATGTGATGCCTATCCCTTGCTGTCACCTTTGTGCCTCCTAGATTACTTCCTCCTTAACCTGTTCCTTGCCATGATAAGCTGCTTAAGCCTAAAAACTCCGTTCTCATGAACTGAAACCATGACCCACATACCCACTCCCTTTTCAATTTTGCCTTTATTTTGTATGTATAAGCATTTGAATGCATGTATAGCATATACATGACTGGTGCTCACATAGGCCAGAAGAGGACATTAGATTTCTTGAAAGTGGAGTTACACATACTTGTGAGCTGCTGGGTGGGTGCTGGGAAATGAACCCCTGGTCTCCTGGAAGAGAAGCAAGTGTTCATAACCTCTGAGCTCTGAGCCTTCCCTTATTAAAAGTTGATTTTTCTCAAAATGCTGCCACAGTGAGGAAAAGCTGGCGAGATGGCTAAGCAGGTAAAGGTGCTTGTAGCTAGGCCTGATGACCTGAGTTCAATCTGAGACCTCATATTGCGAGAGGACAGAATCAATGCCTAAAAGCTACCCCTCTGTCCTCTGTTCACTACACACACACACACACACACACACACACACACACACACACACACACGCTAAATGTAATCGGAAGTTTTTAAGAAGCTGATTGACATAGAAATAATATACATTCTATGGATTTTTATTTTCTTTTTAGCAGTCTGCCGAGTTTGTCCCTGCAACCGACTTATCGCTGTATATCCTGTGGTCTTTGGTACACAGTAGGCTGAACACACACACACACACACACACACACACACACACACACACACAAGCACACACATGTCCCTGGCTTGGGTGGCGCAGATGCCTTGTTGTTATCAGACATGTGTGAAAAGGGAAGGTGGAGAGGCTTCAGAGCCAGGGATCTGTGCAGTCCATACCTACTTCTAGCACTTCTGCCATTATGGATCAGACCCAGCCCACCCTTTGGGCAGAGTGAGATCCAATCTTTCAGAACTAGGCCATGGTTACTCAATGGAGAGCCACCTGGAATCAAGTGTGAAGTGTCCCTGGCACTCACTTCTGCTGGTCCTTCATGGTCTCGATGATGGTTCTCAGCTCACGGACTTGCATCTTGAGCTCCTCGATGGCAGCCTGGCTGCTCACTGCAGACTCCGTCTTTGCTTTTCCTTCTGCGCTGAACAGAGATGGAGAACTGGCTCGTTGTCCAGCTGTTCCCAAAGAGGATGACATGGGAGAGGAAGCCACTGAAGAGAGAGAGGCTGGCCCACTGCTGGCAGCTGCCATGGTCCCTGGCTTGGGTGGCAGGGAAGCCTTGTTATCAGACACCTGTGAAAAGGGAAGGTGGAGAGGCTTCAGAGCCAGGGATCTGTGCAGGGATTGCCTCCCTGTCCTGGTATGTCAAATACCCAACCCCTCCACACACTCAAATCATTTCTTCCCTCGTTCACAAGCCATCTATGGCCAACTTGGTCCAAACAGACCACTGCCCACCTGTATATATTTTAAATTTCATCTTTCTAGACAAGCTAGTCCCAGACTGGTTTCATATACACAGAGATGCGAAACTACGTGCATCCACAAGCCCTAAAGTAAGCAAGATATTTTCATGGTACTTAGGATCTTAGAACTCACTGGAGGCACTGGCAGACAGACAAGCGATACACTGCAGCACAGGAAGAAGACTGCACAAGAGGGTGGAAGCACAGAGAAGCCCAGAAACACATCTAAGCATCCATATTCTAGGACGGAAGAAGCAAGCAGCCAATGGTCCCCTCTTCTCAGAGGGAAGAGACTATAGGAGAAAAGAAACTGGAGGAGGGAGGAGGTGTGGAGGGCCTAGACAATGGCCTAGAGACCAGGAAGCAAAGCACAGTGGGACTCATGGCTCAGGTAAAAGGAGGAGGAGAAAGTAAGGCCGGCAGTGAGGAGAGAAGAGGCTGGTTCAAATGGCTGCACACCTTGCTCATGGTTGCTGTGGGGGTTAGAAAGGCCTGAGAGTAGGCAAGCCTGGAGCTAGACAGAACTTCTGAGACTGACACAGTGCAAACCAGAAACAGGTGGCAACCTAGAATGAAGAGTAGTTTGAGAGATGTGGGTAGGGCAGGTCCCTCTAACAAAGGCCGTTAGGTATCACTCCTGGTACTGGAGTGGGTACGGGGTAAGGTCAATGGTGTCCCTGCCCTCATAGGTCACACTACCTACTGTCAGGGACATGACAGCCTGGACAGACTGGAGAGGGAGAGGGAGAGAGAGGTGGGGAAGGGACAGAGACAGAGACAGAGAGAGACAGAGAAACAGAGAGAGAAACACGGATCATAGGAGGGGAGGGAAGAAACAGGCAAAGGAGGTACCTTTCATTCTTCAATGGGCCCAGATAATCATTTTGGTTTTGAATTTTAGGAACCTGAGGGATAGCTGAGAGGGTACCAAGTAGGCAGGGCAACTAACTAATATACTAAGATTGGCTAAAGGAAATGGAGGTCACAGTGTGGGTAGGAGAGATGAGAAGATGCCCAGGGTGGGAACTGAAGAATTCTAAATCAATGAGGCAAGTAGAGAAGGGAGAGAGCTCTTGACAATTGGGAAGAAGTAGTGAGAGAGGGAATGAAGAAAGACCAGTGGGAGAGCTGAGCTGATGGAAATCCCCAGAGGTGGGGGGAAAAGGCTAGACAAGTGTGTCAACAGGATTGAATGAAAAATGGAACCCATTTGGTAGTACAACTATGGAGACGGTGACCCAAAGGTGAGAGGCCAGTTGATGAATGGGCACTGAGAGAAGTGGCTGACAAGCTTAAGATTCTTTCCACAGGTGTGGCTGAGCCTGGGAGATGGAGGAGCCAGTGTGCAAATGCATGTAGCAGCTTCATGAGGAGATAGAATGGAGAGAAGGTTTTGTTTGCCTTCATAGATGAGACCCTGAGCTGCATGAGATGTTAGGGGAGATGGACAGGCTGAAGCTGCAGAGGTGTTCCAAGGAAGACAGGAACAAAGGGGCTTGGAATCAGTCTTGGGTGAGAGGAAGTACAGTGCATGCCAGGAGAGGAAACACTAGCCAGGGAAAATGAGTGGATAGGTGGGTGTAGAGGAGGCAAAGTAGTGGGATAGGACTTTGGGAGCAGAGGAGATGTAGTGAAGCTTGGCCCAGCAACCACGGGATTTCCTTCAGCAGCAGGCGCTCAGCCGGCCATCCCAGGGAAAGCGCCAAGAAGGGGTTCAGCTGGCACGGCAGCAAGGAGGTAGAGTCTAGATTCAGGCTGTGCTAGAGGCAGAGACTGGGCAGAGCGTGCCAAAAGCAGATGGGCCATCTTTCCTAGTCTCTCTGTTAGCCTTTTCTCTGCCAAGTTACCATTGAGGAAAAGCACTCTCTGTTGCCAGGGAGAACACTCTGCCAGCCAGCCAGCCAGCCGGGGCTTTGTTGTTAGTAAGAGTTATAGTACGGGGATGGGAGTGGGGTAGGGTGGAGTGGGTGGGGGAAGGGAGAACTGACATTTACAGAGCTGTGAATGCACCATGAACATCAGCTTACAAAGTAAACTGATCAGCTGGCACACACATTGTACCAAGGGGGAAACTGAGGCCTATAGAGCAAACACCCAGAGTCTCAGAACTAATCACCAGCAGGACTGACATTTATTTCCCCCTTTACCACTTGGATCCTCAATTCAGCACTGTGACTGTGGCTGATGGAGCTCAAAGATCTGTGATCCTCTCTTGTTTTCATTGATGGTTATATTATATACTCTGGGACTCATGCCTTCTTCTGTTTCCCTTTCTCTCTTACCTCTCACAGGCCACCAATGCCTATAACAGTAGCTTCAAGATACTTCTTAGATCAATAGTTCTCTTGCCATTTTCTGTCTGATGGGCTCTCAGACTGGCCCACTGCAGGTAACAAGTATGCTTTTAGTCCCTCACATAGTCTAGGTCACCACACTCCTTGATCAAATTAGTTCAAGTGGAATTTCCTGAAGGAGTGAAATACACAACCTGAACCACTCCAGGGAACTGAAATAGGCTAATGGAATAGAGCCGTACAGAGCAGAAACTTGAAAAGCCACTATCCACCAGTAGGTGTCACTGTAGAGACACGTTTCTGATGCCAAACAGAAAACTGAAGTTATGCCTATGGTCATCAGAAAACTAAACAATAAAACTGGCCCGAATCCAATTTCAGTATAGAGAGTCCTTTGAAAAGGAAGACTGTCTTGGCTTTGAAGATAATTAAAATTGATCTGTTTTATAGGATCATGTTCTGCTTACTGTATCGGATTTTTAAGAAAATCTGTAATGCAAACACTCAAATCTATGATGAGAAAAATCCCATCCAATCTTTGATTTCTTTGTGCTGATGACTGCTTCAAATGACTGCCATTTTGTGCTTCTAGACATTAAAATGTTGCTAATGTTCCAAGAAAACAATCCGACTTGACAGTTCCCTTAGTAGAAGACAGAATTTTAAAGTCGTCATTTATTTCTAGGAAGATCTAAGTGCTTATAGGATGCTTCCTCTTTAAAGCTGCAGTAGCTAAACAATGCTCGTTTTGTGGTGGGACTCGCCCCCCAGCGTCTTGCACACGTGAGGGAGGAAACTGTTCTTCCACTGAGACACACTGTGCCTGCCACCCGCTTCTCTCCCTTGGTCTTTGTGTCTCTGCCCTCTAATCCCTGTGTGTATGTGTCTCTCTGCATCTCTTTCTTTCTTGAGATGGAGAATATTCATTCACTATGTCATCCAGGCTCGAAATCCTCAAATCAGGTGATTCCTCCTACCCCAACCTTCCAAGCAGGCGGGACTGTGGGTGCTTGCTACCACAACATTGTTTTCTTTGCTCCTCAGAAAAAAAGTAACTTAAATCAGTTTTACCATTCCCTGGTAAAACTAAAATGCTTTAGACTATAAATTTACTCTAGAGCATGAATCCAACTTAACTTTTCCTTAAGAGATAATATAAGTATAAAATAAAAAACATACAATTTTTGGCCAATTTTGAATAGAAAAGACAAGGCCGATGAGCAGAGAACACAGCATAAAATGTAGTCTGTATAGATACACCACAGATTTTTAAGTTGATCAGATGACAAGGGCTGTTTTTTCTTTACAAATGTGACTGGATGAAGAATGCTGGCTAGAAGAGACACTGAAAACGAAACAACTGTGTGCACAACTCAGAGACTCTGCAACATGTCTGATTCTGATGACAGCAGTCACTGTCACTAAAGAATGACAAACATCCATACCCATTGTCTGTTTATCTATCTTGCTTGGTTTCTAACCCATTGTTAGTCCACCCATGGAAGGGTAGGGACACTTCGCCTTGGCTGGTCACTCACTTGGGATATGGTAACAGTTCTGGAAGTCTTCTTTGACACGTCTATTCCTCTGTGCGCAAGCGAAATGTGTTCCTCTTTATCTTCTTCGGGACTTGGGGAGTCAAAGATATCAGGGCTTGAAAGGGAAGACTGGATAAAGCCAAAAGAAAATGCCTTCGTCAGAATCATACCTTCGCTGACACAGCCTTGTTTATGTGATGCTGTTAGCTTCTCAAAGCACTCATCACTTCTATTTGATCTGTCTCTATAACCCTGAGAGGCAGAAAGTATGCTGTTATCTTCTCACAACAGACAACCATATGGCTACCTAGCAGCAGGACTTGGACCAAGCCACAAGAAGCTAAACTAGGAGCTGCCCCTGATGTCCATCAATCACTATAACCATGTAACCATCTGTTGTATAGCTTTTCCTAGTCTCTCTATTCTCCAGACATTTGTTACTGTGTGCCTTCCACAGAGCTGATAATGCAGCCTCAGTGATGACGTGCCCTAAGTGCTCTCAACTCCTTTGGGGCTAGCAGTGTGGTAGGAAATAACCCATGGCCAATAGGAAACTGCCTGATATCCTCCTCTCCTTCACCCCCTCTGTATCCTTCCTATTCCTTGACTCTAGGTTACAGGTCTGGTACATACTGAAGTGCCTCCTTGAAGGATACATCAGAGAGGTGGCCATTTCTGGAGGCAGGGGACCAAGAATCAAAGCATAGCCCTGCCCACTGGCATAAGTTCACCTCTCCTCTGGAATTTGCTACTAATCTCTGTTCCCATCATTATCAACAGTAAAAATCCATTCTGGTGTGTATTTGCTAAGGTCTATTTATTTACAGAAAGGCAATACACTATTGGATAAAATATGGTTCAACACCCTTGCCCTTTCTGCCTCAGTGGGAAATCACTGTAAAGACCCAAAAGGTGAATGAATGGGGAGCGACTCATCAGAATTCTCTTGGTCACAAATAATTCCTTTGCTATGTCTCAAGTAGAATAAAACAAATCTAACCAAGAGTCCCTGTTGCAAGGATTCTTTTAAAATGAAAAGTCTTCTAGAAATACAATAAAGCAAGCTCAAATTCAGCTTTGCTTTCTACCCTGGGGTAGATAGATAAATTGTTCTTTTTAGAATTACCATTTGAAAATGAAAAATTATGCTCACAAATATTTTTTCTTCCTTTTACTCTGTTTACTAAGACAGAAACTTAAAAGGGGGAGAGGGATTGTCAAGTCAAAGTATTGCTTCAAGAGGTCTTATTTGTTTAATCTTCACTTAATCTGAAAATCCAATTACCAAAAATATGGCCTCCAATACCAAGCATTCTTATTAATCCAGGATCACATACTCAACCACTATGCCATAACAGATTCTTTCAAGATGCAAAAAGTTTCCTTCTTTACGAGCCATGTTGCATGAGCTTGCTCTTTAGGGTTTATAAACATAACAATCTTCAATTAGAAAGAAAGCACCCAGGCCAGAGAACCATAACTAGTGTTTCTTCAATTAGTCCCCCACTAGCCTTTGAGGAATATGTTCTTATCCAACTAATCCCATTTGTTATGAAAACTCCACAGGTGCTACTTTTAAGAGTGAACAAGAAATTCTGGGTGTACATCCAAATGGGGATGGATAAGGATGAGAGACAAAAAAAAAATCTGTTCACTAAACATCATTAAAGCACCAAGGTATTCTGTTTTACGTTCAAATAAAACCACTCTCCACAAGATGTCAGGCGTTAAGTCACCAAAATAAGCTTCTTGAAGGCTTCTCATTACCACGTGCATCCTTGGCACCTAGCACAGTGCCTGTCTCCAGGAAATAGATGTCCATGAACATACGTTGACCAAGAAAATAAACAACTGTGTAGCTTAAAAGTAGGGTGAAGATGAGCTACCATTATTTGGTCTCCAAAATAATACACAAATCTCTCAACACAGATATATGAATCAAAGGGGGATAATCTGAACCACTCGATATTTAATGCTCGAAAGACACAAGGCCCCTTATACCTTAAAAGATTTATGAAAACTAGGAAGGAAAACAAAAATGATGAAGAATTTATAGAGAAGACACAAGTGGTAGCATTGAATAGTGGGAATGCACACACCAAGAAGCAAGTGGATAGGTTGGATGTATATGTGAATGTTGGGGTGGGTAGAGTGAACACAGGAGAAATAAAAGGCAAGTTGCCAAAGAATTCTAAAAGAATTTAAGGAAGCCACTTCTTCAAGTCTTTGTCTCAAAAAAAATGTATCAATACAAAGTTAGGTATGGTTCGCACAAGGAAGAAAAACGGGATAATTCAAGTCATGCTTCCAGACTCAGGAGAGAAGAGCTCAAAGGAAGTGGCATCCCTCTTCCGCCATGATGAAAGCACAGGTGAGATTAGTGATGACGTGAAAAGGAAGCAATCTGAGAAATCTGCAAACGGTTAAATCCCTTGCTATATCTGGAGGGAGATTATAAGGCCTTAGAACTGCAAAGGATGAGGCAATGAGACAGACAGACTGATAGATGATCAGGAGACAGATGAACAACACATACACTCTGCTTGTGGAAGAGAATCAGCCTTATGGAGGGGAAGTTTGCAACTCAGGGCAAGGGTGAAACAATTCACTTCCCAGTGGCCCATAATCAGAAACTTAAATGTAACAAACATTAAGCTTTGTTGTTTTTTCTGCACACATTCATGTCAGTATGGCTTATAACAAAGGCTTGGAATCATCATCAAAACCCAATAATAGTACAATCACTAGATAAGCTCTCATATGCTCACACTGTAGAACAGTAGATAGTCATTGAATATGTCGAGAATTGGTAATGACTGGGGAGAATGGCGTACAGCTATTCCAAAGCAATGTGTATTACATGATCCCATTTTTGAACAAAAAAAAAATCAAAGTTTTGAAGAAGTGAAGGATAGACAGTAAGAGGTTACAACAGTCCTTTGTTCTTGTAGCAGTACTACAGAAAATTTACTTTCTCCCTTCTGTATCACTTTGCTCGAGTTTGGTACAACAGATATAGCAGGTTTGTAATAAAAAGTTATTTAAAACTACCCAAATAAAAGCAACCATCTGTGGGTTATCACTGAGTGTTCTCAGTGATCTCTCCTATAAACCGTGTATTTTTTTTTATTAACTTGAGTGTTTCTTATATACATTTCGAGTGTTATTCCCTTTCCCGGTTTCCGGGCAAACATCCCCCTCCCCCCTCCCCTTCCTTATGGGTGTTCCCCTCCCCATCCGCCCCCCCTTGTCGCCCTCCCCCCAAACAATCTAGTTCACTGGGGGTTCAGTCTTAGCAGGACCCAGGGCTTCCCCTTCCACTGGTGCTCTTCCTAGGATATTCATTGCTACCTATGAGGTCAGAGTCCAGGGTCAGTCCATGTATAGTCTTTAGGTAGTGGCTTAGTCCCTGGAAGCTCTGGTTGCTTTGCATTGTTGTACATATGGGGTCTCGAGCCCCTTCAAGCTCTTCCAGTTCTTTCTCTGATTCCTTCAACGGGGGTCCTATTCTCAGTTCGGTGGTTTGCTGCTGGCATTCGCCTCTGTATTTGCTGTATTCTGGCTGTCTCTCAGGAGCGATCTACATCCGGCTCCTGTCGGCCTGCACTTCTTTGCTTCATCCATCTTGTCTAATTGGATGGCTGTATATGTATGGGCCACATGTGGGGCAGGCTCTGAATGGGTGTTCCTTCTGTGTCTGTTTTAATATTTGCCTCTTTATTCCCTGCCAAGGGTATTCTTGTTCCCCTTTTAAAGAAGGAGTGAAGCATTCACATTTTGATCATCTGTCTTGAGTTTCATTTGTTCTGTGCATCTAGGGTAATTCAAGCATTTGGCCTAATAGCCACTTATCAATGAGTGCATACCATGTGTGTTTTTCTGTGATTGGGTTAGCTCACTCAGGATGATATTTTCCAGTTCCCTCCATTTGCCTACGAATTTCATAAAGTCATTGTTTTTGATAGCTGAATTATACTCCATTGTGTAGATGTACCACATTTTCTGTATCCATTCCTCTGTTGAAGGGCATCTGGGTTCTTTCCAGCTTCTGGCTATTATAAATAAGGCTGCGATGAACATAGTGGAGCATGTGACTTTTTTATATGTTGGGGCATCTTTTGGGTATATGCCCAAGAGAGGTATAGCTGGATCCTCAGGCAGTTCAATGTCCAATTTTCTGAGGAACCTCCAGACTGATTTCCAGAATGGTTGTACCAGTCTGCAATCCCACCAACAATGGAGGAGTGTTCCTCTTTCTCCACATCCTCGCCAGCATCTGCTGTCACCTGAGTTTTTGATCTTAGCCATTCTCACTGGTGTGAGGTGAAATCTCAGGGTTGTTTTGATTTGCATTTCCCTTATGACTAAAGATGTTGAACATTTCTTTAGGTGTTTCTCAGCCATTCGGCATTCCTCAGCTGTGAATTCTTTGTTTAGCTCTGAACCCCATTTTTTAATAGGGTTATTTGTCTCCCTGCGGTCTAACTTCTTGAGTTCTTTGTATATTTTGGATATAAGGCCTCTATCTGTTGTAGGATTGGTAAAGATCTTTTCCCAATCTGTTGGTTGCTGTTTTGTCCTAACCACAGTGTCCTTTGCCTTACAGAAGCTTTGCAGTTTTATGAGATCCCATTTGTCGATTCTTGATCTTAGAGCATAAGCCATTGGTGATAAACCGTGGAGGTCTGCATGGGTTTCTCTGTGGGCATGCTGATAATGGGGTTTGGGAAGATAAAGGCTACTTATATAGGGAGATAGAAGGGTCTTGCAGTGCATAGTGGCGGGTCTTTATTGAGTAAAGCTTTGTCTTTTTAATAGACCAAACAAAGCTCAGTCTCTTTTTCTATATTTTGCTTACCAATTTCATTTCAGGTTCAAACAATAACTGGTTTAGAAAGTGACAGAAGGAGCGTGGGAAACAGGGAGCACCACCTTGCTGGCAGAAACACAAAGAACAAACAGAAAGCAATACTGCCTGATTCCGAAAGATTCTCCAAGTAATTTTAGTTGGCAGTTTATCTGGTGGCTTCCTCCCATACCCTCTTCTGGGGCATCTCCCATCCTCTGCTTGCAGAAGAGTCCTTAGCCAGAATCTCCAATCATTTTTGCCTTTCAGCTGTAGAGAAGTAAAGACATACTTACAGATGTGAGCGACTGAGAAGGAGGCCGTCTTCCCGTAGCTTTTGGTCTGCTTGTGGTTGGGTGGCTGAGTTTTTCAGTAGATGATATCACGGAGTCAAAACCTTCTAGGTCTAAAACAAAATGAAATAGGTTTTTAAGAATAAAATAAGAAAGACAAAGGGCTCTTATGTTATATGTGCTTCATTCCCTTAAGCATCCTGTCAATCTAGAGTATGCTTTGTCTTTCATAAAGGCCATTAATACCCTTGGGTCATTCAGTAAAGGACTTGAATGGAATGCAATAACCATTTTCTCTCAGCTTAGCAAGCTTAGTATGCTAGCAAGCAAGAGAAAAACAGCTCTTGTCTTTCCCCCTTCAACAGTCACATTCATGTCTTTCAAAATCTACAGAACAGGAATTAAAGAAGGATTTTTCTCTCTTTCCCAAATCTAACCATTTTAGTAGACAGAACAGTCTTGAAGTGTCGACACAAAAGACAGTTACCACAAGGATCAACAGCCAGGGCGATGTGAATGATGCTTGTTGTTCATTCTAAAAGATAAGATGTCAGAACTGCCTCCTCTGTTTGGGCCCCAGTGGTTATGCCATCAGGTGTCACTCTGTTAGACAAGGATCCTAGGCAAGGAGATCAGGCTCGGAAAAATCACTGAGCCTGACTGTTCTGTTTCAGGAATGCTTATTCAGTGATGACATTATCTTTGGCAGTCATCTTCCTGTCCATTCATTCGTTCAATATTTAAGCATCTTAAACATACCAAATTAAAAAAAATGTTCTGGCTTTCGACTTGAAATATTCCTGCCTGAGCCTCTGCAGCACTGGGATTATTGACGTGCACCATCACCCTGGACACCTATTATTGAACAACTACTTTGTGCAAAACAGGGTAAGAGTTGCAAGATGACACCGGCAAATGTGCTTCTATCGTAGTGATGGACAATCAGATAAATGGAAAGTCACATGTGTCCTCATGTGTCAGGAGGAAGGTCTCTGCCTTGATTTTGACACAGTCTGTAAGTGATCACGACAAAGGGTTCTGGTATTTTATAGCCTTCTGGGATTTCCAAACCAAGTGTGATAGAAATGAGAGGCTCAGAGGAATGAGCAGTGGGAAGGGACTGGGTTCCATTATTGCCATGATGAAAGCAACACATTCAAGGATCATAAAGAGAGCTTACAGTGGAGCTTTGAGGCCAGTCAGGAGCCCATCAGCATCTAGGACCTGAGAGGAGCTCATAAAAGGTCTTACTTCTCCAGCTGACTCAGCAAGGAACCAGGAGGATCCTAGGCTGGGTTTGGGAAGGACACAGGTCCACACTGCTGGGACATAGTTGTCCAGAGCTGGCTGACTAGGCTGTACCCTCTCGGGAGCCTCCCTTTAAATAATCTGATTATTTTACCAGGTGGCTCTCTGGGCTCTACAGGAGACTTTACAAAGTATGTGTTGTCTGAAATAGAAATTCCCTATTACATTGTTGGATTGATGTGAAAAAAGCCATTATGTGACATCAACATACCAAATCATCTTTTTAAATCCGTTTTTCTCCAGATACGAAAGTAATACCCGTTTCACACACATTTTTATATGAAATTGTAAGTAAAGAAAAAAGAAAGTCAATGATAATCTCACCACATTGAGACAACCACTGTTAGTATTTCAGTATATTTTCCTCCATGCCTTTGGAAAATAAGACATCATAACTTGTGTTATATATCATATTGTACTCTGCTTATTTCACTTAACCTTGGATGTCATGTCTCTAAAAATTCTTCATACTTTATATAATCTTTGGTGGCACTGCAATTCATCATTTACTCTATTCTCTAGTGTTGGATAATTCATCTTCAAATCATTCCCTCTCCTATTTGCTGCTATTATAGAAAAACTCCATATAAACACCCCCAGCACGCACTCTATCTCCATGCTCCAGCAGGTTAGCCAAGCAGATGCTGGGCTGCTCTGGAAAAAGGGAATGGGGCCTCAGACAGGGTGGTTTGCTGGTAGGGGTGAGGGCTGGCTGTGGAGGGCAGAAGGCACAATGAAGGGCAGAGGAAGCCTCAGGGAACAGAGCAAGGAAACAAAATCGAGGAGCAGATGCTGAGCAGACAGCAAGGAGAGGGAGTGGAAGAGAAAGCTGTTGAAAGTTCCAAGGAACAAGCCATTGCCAAGGGCCCTGGCTGGGAGCTCCCGGGACTGAGCTGCCCCATGTATATCATCACCCTGTTCAGGAAACCAAAACAAGCTCTGGATCAAAACCTGAGCAGGGTGAAGTGATTAAAGAACAATTAAAGGCCAACTGACTCCAGTTCTCTGCTGGATAGCTGGAGGTAATTCCTGCAGACCATTCTTTTATCAGAACTGGAGCAGGGAGAAGAGGAGAGAGAGACCAGAGAAGGAGGTAGAGAGAGAATGGGTAGGGAGGGAGAGGGAAAGAGAGTGGGGGGTGGTGGACACAGATACACATGGAGACCAAGCTGATGTCAGAGATCACAGATTCTGTGATCTGGCAGGCTAATCGAGGTTCCTGTTTCTACCTCCCATGCTGGGCTGTTCCAGGGGATTCCCTGGGAGTACACAGCCTGCCAAGGCAAGTTGTAGGGAGTAAATGTCATCAGTAAAGTGACTCCTCTAGCACCTGGTGAAGGAGTGTTAGCCTGACAAGCAAAAGCTACAGAGATGTTGAAGCTCTTGCCAAAAGCATTTGGTTACAGGCTCAAATAGTTGACAACAGATCAGACAGACACCCTTAGGGCTGGAAACAGGAGGTGGAGGTGCAGCAGTGCAGCGTGCAGAATGGAACAGGTCATATTAGGAAACGTGTATTTCTATTGCAGGTACTTGAGGCCATGCTAGAGAGCTCATGCTAAGAAAGTAACTCATCCCTTCATAGATGGAGGGATTAGAGAGAGTCAATAGGTACTCATCCAAGATTCCAGCTATGCCCTCATACACATCCCAGCCCACTGTATGGGATTCTTCCCCTAATAACATATGACCCATGTCTGGAAGTACTAGAGTATGTACAGAGCAGAAGATTAATTAAGGAGGGATCCATCTACGCAACTATAGAGGGTGAGGTACTTATTTGGGTAGCATGGGTTCTATAGGATCATCCATGCTCCTATAAGTGACCCCTCCCTTGTCCATGCTGCATAAATCCATTAGTCCCAAATTGAACTTTATCAGATTCATACTCTGCTCTGCCTTTGATGCCCTATCTAAGGGAGGGTACATTTTTTAATGTTTCCCAGGGAAAAGTTCATGTAACAGGCTCTAATGTTCTTAGAGTGACTTGGAAGCATAGCGTCCACTGCCTGCATTTGGACTGTGAGATACAGGAAAGCAAGACCTTATCCTCAAAGTTGACCTCATTCCTAGGGGTGGGGGGACATGCTTGATATTCTGTTAAGGTTAGAAGGAGCAAATGAATGAATTAACTATCTCAAGGAATACTCCTACCTTGGAGTAGTGGGATACAGTGTGGCAGCTGCAAGGCAGAAGGCAGTGTTCTGTGCCATGGCAGCAGGGAAAAGAGCTTGGCTGGCTCCCTTAGCTCTATTGGCTAAGGTTTGTACTAAAAAGACCTAAGCATGTTGGAGCCTAGCCACACTCAGCAAGCATCTCCATGACAGATGGCCAAGAAGTCTGCCTCGTTTATGTCACTCATCAGTAAGAGGAGGGTCAGAGTCCCTCATGGGGAACCACTTTTAGCCTCTTAATACATATTTCAGCCAAGTTTAATTTTCTAGTTTTAGCTTATAAAGAACATTCTTATGAATACTAACTGAACCAAACCACCACAAAGATAGCCCAAAGATGAGGTTGCTTGCTGCAAAGGGAACCTCAGGTTCTCTTCGTGTGTTTCCACAGACTGAGAATTGCCACACACTTCTGCTTTCTGATGGGGAAGGGGACACACTCTTCAATATTGTCACGTAAATTCTCAGTGGCCTAGGGTATGCTCCTCATGACTGTGGCCATGGTAGCTGTGATTAAGGAAGAATTTCCATGACTAACTCATTGTGGTGTGAAGAAAATGTCCCAATTTTCATGGTGGTTTTGAAGTGAATCAAGCTGAAACTTGATATGTGCTTTCTCAGCCTAGCTGAGAAATTTTTCCTCCTAATGAAAAAAAGGTTTTAAATGCCCATAAGCTAATCCAAAACGATTAAGCTGCCTAGCACTGAGGTTGTTTTTTAAGTTTAATAAGGGTAAGAGGCTCTTGGCTTTTGAGACAACTGGAAGAGGAACCCTCTGTGGACATACTCGGGTGATTCATATTGGATACGATGGAGTCAGCTTGGCAAGGCCCGAGCCTTTTCGTGGCACCAGGAACTGCCCATTTTCCATGAACTTCAGTCATGCCCTATTTAGCTCAATTAGAACATGCAGCCTTGTTTTCCATGGATGAGAGGAATGGTCCCAGTGACCACAGGTGACCTAAAAGCACATCCACTGGAAAACAGGGAAAATAGTCAAAAGTTGGAGACAGGTCAGCTGTCACTAATAGAGCTGTGTAGCCCTTACATGGGCTCTGTTTACCCACTACCGCTCCTGCTCAAGTTGCTCCCCACTTGACAATGGAAGTCTGCCAAGTTTAAAGTGGTCACATCACCATCTCCAGGTATCTCTAGAAGCCATTCTATCTGCATATCCTCTACTTATCATTAGGCTGCTGAACTCTGGCCTGGAATTCTGGTAAATGCATCTTTCACTTTAAGTCCTCTGCCATTTCTACATGTTGCTACCAGAGAGAAATGTACAAACGACCTAGGATTCTCTGCCTAGCTCCCTCCTTCTGTGTTGTGGAGGTTCAATACCAATGACTTGGTCTCTTTTTAATTGGTCACACTGCACCTCAAAACCTGCATTAGCTGCTCTCTCCCACTTATACACGACTCCCATCTCAGTATTTAGCACCCTGCACTGACTTTCTGTGTTGACTTATTGTGGCTTTTATCTGTTTTCACTGGCCTAGCATCATTCCTGGCTTGTGGATGAGTGTTCAATAAGTGGTTGTTTAAACTGACAAATAACCTTAATGGTCATGTTTTCCAGAGAGAAAAGGGGAGGGTAGAGGACAGACAGAAAGGAAGGAAGAGAGGGAAGAGGAGGGGACAGGGGAGGAGAATAGGAATGAATTATTTGAGCCATTAGCTTCACGGGGTTATCCTCTCATAATGAGAGGCTGTGTGATTATACCACACAGGCAGAATTTTGTTTTCCTATGCTATTAATGAAGGAATAGGATTTGAGGACATGGATCTAAGAGCAAGGCTGGCAGTCTAATCTCCTTCCCTTGGTTTTACAAGGCTTAGATGGGAAAATACCAAGCCCAAAGGACTGCAGATGCTTTCTCTGCAATGAAACAACATCATAAGATATGGTGGGCAGAAGCAAATCTCTCCCCACATAGCAGCCATTTGATAGCTATGGAAAAAAATCTGTGCAAGTTACAAACAGGGGCCAATTTTGGAGCTCAAATAAACACCTGTGGCAGCTGAGCCACCAATGGAAAAATGAGCAGCGATTAGCATCTGCATCTGCAGAATCTATAAGGATGGGACAGATTAGCTGCTTTGTTTGTGTTTATAATCCAGGCGTGAGGCTCACATGACACAGCTGCCAAGAGAATGCATATTCTAAATCCATTTTCAACTATTCCACCAATTTCATGCACAAACCCATTTGCTCCTCAGGCCACATATCCCTTTAGATATGTATATGCAAAATGAAAGCCAGAGTCAGTCTCTCCCAATCTATGAACCCACAACCAGTAGGTAGAGGGTGGAGTTGCTTCAAGTCAAATAAATGCTACATGCAGTCTGAGAGCTGAGTGATACACCTCTCCCCTGCTTGCTCTCACATACATCTTCAGCTCTATGGCTTCCGTGGATGTAGCAAAGGTTATGATAGAAGTAAAAGACTTCTTTGTGCCCCCAAATGTGTAATGAGGATGAGAGGACAGCAAAGACAGAGACACTTACGGCATCAGGCGTGTTATAGACTAGGAATAGCCTGTCTACACATGAGAAGTGGTAGAAATACTGGAGAGGAATTCTTGGTCTATCTGCAAGTCCAATATGGCAAATAGACACTGTGAATCTTTTCCAAGCTTAGGGGTGAAAAATGATGGAATGCTGTACACATGTATGAAATTTGCTAATAAAAAAGGAAAACCAGTGCCAGCCTAAAAACAATAAAATACTACTCACATTTTAGGTCAAAGGTTTTATGGGTGGGTCAGTGTCTTTATCCCTCTACTGTGATCCTTTATTCTGCTTGGCTACAGGAAATAGCTACTTCAGGCTCCATATCCCCCACAAGAAGAGGAGGATGGAATGGGGAGGCAGCTTTGTTGGGAGGAGACCGGGAGTGGGGGCCGTCCATCGGGATGTAAAGTGAATAAATAAGAGACGTGATAGAAATACCTGTAGAAGAATTCTAAGGTTGGTCTGAAGGTCAAACATTTTATTCCACGAAGCAAGAGTCTGTACTGCCTATGTCTGCTAGATTTCCCCTTAGCCCACACAGTCCTCTTAAGCATTTTCATTGCTGCCTGGTGCCTCAGAAGATCTGTTTAATTCCAAAGAACATCTAGGCCTGCTCCTCTCCTTGCCTCACTGTGAGCCTTTCCCAAGTGCATCCCCTTCCAGCTTATAACATAGGGTGTCATGGAATAAACCAGGTCAACCTGACCGCCAGCACTCATTTCAAAAGCCATCTTTGAGTCCTACAGGAAGTAAACCAATGATGGAGCTCCACTTGGTCCTTTAAAGGGCTATTAACTACTGGTTCCAGTTACAGATCTTTACTGTTACTGGCTCACATTAGAAACAAGGCACACATTAATTTGCTTTATGTATGCCTTGCACAGTTACTATAGAGATTTAGAATCTAGTATTGACTAAATTTGATGTCTGTTTTATTGAATATTTTAGACACCAGCTAGTAAATCAACAGATAATATCCAATCTCAAAATGACGTTTTCTCTCTATGTAAAAACAAGGTGTAACTTGTATCACTTTTTCTAGGGTACATAATTTGTCACAAGCATGGGGGGGGCACACACGAGTGCTCTCTCTGTCTCTGTCTCTCCTTCTCTGTATCTTTCTCTCTCCCTCCCTCCCCACTTACCTTCTATCTTCCTCTCTCCCATCCCTTATAACCATATTACTGGTTGGTGTTTAAATGCATTATTCCAACATTTATTTATTTTTTTGTGTATATAGTCATCAGCTTCCAAAAGCTCTGAAATTGCCTTTAGAATACATTTTATGGAGATTCTCAGGAAAATTAGGAAACTCTAAGAAACACAACGTTATATTTGCGATATGTATGTGTGGGGGTGGGGTGGGGGGCTGCATCCTTAATCCAGTTCCCAGTTTACCAATCAGCTTCTTGAGCTGATCTCTGTGATATTGATATGTGAGGAGATTGGGTCATTCTTGGTCATTTATGTGGCTTTCCTATATACTGTAGGATATTCATTGGCATCCCTAACCCTTATTCACTAAAGAATCCCTTCCACTCCTGTGACATGACAAAAACATCCTTAGACACAACTACCAGTAAACTGTCCTTTGGACAGCACCATTTTGATCATTGGTATAGATCAGTTTCATAGACATTTGGGCTCCCAGCTACTTCTTCCTAGCCAGCTAGTTAACTTTGCCAAAATACTTGGCATCTCTATTCACGATTTCTTTGCTCTGAAACCACATAATCATCATATTGTTCCCTCAGGGATGTTGATGAGGAAAATATATAAGACAGGTGGCAGGCACCCAGCACCTGCCAGTTCCTTCCCTCCTCCTGCTTGCTAGCTCCCACTGCTGTAATTTCAACACTAGGTAGAAGGGAGAGCAAGAAAGGAAGGATCTACCCTTCATCTGTCCTGGAGGAACAAGTGTAGCAACACGTTTACATGGAGAGCTACATTCCCCTAAAGGCAATCACCTGCAACTACACCTCAGAAAGGAATGAGGGACAGTCTGGACATGCTTTATTTCCTGTGAAAAATGTGCATATTTCACAGTCTAAGAGGATGGCTTACCCCCACAAACTCTGTATGGGGATTTAGGGAAATTTTGAGAAAGCTTGAAAACATAGTTCTATGTATAACAGATTGGTTGACAAATAAGTCAGAAGAAGCACCAGGACAGCATTGTTGGGATTGTTCTACCTGGTCAGTTACTTTTAAAAGTATGGAAGAAGGACATTTCTAACACCATACTTACACACATGAGTAGTATATATGTGTTTTTGTACATATGTCTGTGTTCATGTGTGTGTATATGCACATGTATGTAGAGACCAGAGGACGATCTTGGGTGCTGTTCTTTGGGATCTGCCTCGCTTTTAATGTTTTGGAGACAGGAACTCTTACTGGCCTGGAGCTCACTGAAAAGACTAGGTTGGCTAGCCAGAGAACCAGGGGGATCCATCCCCCTGTCTCTACCTCCCTTGTGCTGAAATTACAAGCACAAGGCACCACATATTTTAAAACATCGGTCCTTCAGATTAAACTCAGGTCCTATAATTTAAAAAAAAACCCACTGGGATTTTAATGCAAATCAATTCACTCTTCTTTTTAACAGCTTTACTGAAGTATAAATTATAAACCATAAGGCCATCCATTTTAATTACACAACTATAATTTGTAGTAAATTTACAGAGCTATATATCACCATGATTGAGTTTTCAAGCATTTCCAACTGATCTCCAGATTGATTGGCTCTTAACAGTATTCCTACACACACGGGAAAGAACTTTTCCATTCCCTGGTTCAAAGGAAGCATAGTTACCAGGCATTCACAAGCTATTCATCCAGGAAGAATCTGAGGATAAGTTGAAGCTAGTTCAAATCCTTTCAATCAAGTCTGCTGACTTGAAGGTCCACAACTCTTGGCCCTCAAATTGACTACAATGTGATGTGTTTGGTGGCTTAAACCCAAAACCAAGAGGAAAATGTCACCTTCCTTAAGTGAAGTGGGTGGTGGTGGTATAAGGAAGTGGCCACCAGAAGTTTAAGTGGACTCGAACAGAATGGAACAAAAACAAAGATGCCAAGCGACTGGGAAGGAAGGAGTTATAATTGCTTCAAGTCAACTCATTGAAGCTCGGTGCCTTAGTTCATAGGCTTCGTATGTGGAGGTCCATTGCTATGTGCTTCAGAAGCAAAATACCTGAAAATCTCCTGATTGTATTGAACTATAACAATAAATCTCACCATGTGAGCTACAATATAAGGAATAATAAAAGTAAATGTTATGGTACTTAACTCCGTGGCCTATAATCTCCCATTCAATCAGAACAGAGACTCTTCCAGCACCAAGAGACAACTGGACAATTTAATTTTCGTTTCTATTCATGCACAAGCCTGTGTTGGAGCTCTTCCATATTTTCTATTATGCTATTTGAAAAAATGGCTGCAGAGTTTGATACAAACAATATCTCAATCTGACATCAACAGCTTAGTTTTGGACCAATTGATTTCATTCTAAATTATCGTTGGCTGACAGATGCTGAGAGCTGCCCACACAAGATCTGAAAAAGCCATGTTCTCTAATTTAATATTATAATAATTTTAAATTACAGCTTTATTAAGAGGAAACAGATTTATTTATAGAGAACACTGATGGTTCCTAATGATGTTCGGGGCTGCGTTAAGCTAGTCACTGCAGCCCACATTCGGACAGCTTCAACTGTTTGAATCGCTAACAAAAAAAAACAAAAAAACAAAAAAACAAAAATACAAAAAAACATTCTGGTACAAATAATGTCCTCCTTCATTCAAAGCAATGGAATCCAACAAAAGCAGTACCAGAGAGAGTCACCCCTTCTCCAATACCCTTTTCTCCTTGACCAATCCACCTGTAAAGGGTATTTCTGCCTTTTGGTTTAAAGACATTCTGCTTAAAAATCTGCTTCTCCTTTGACTTCTGTGAGAAGATCCTTTTTTTCCTCCTTGAATGTGGGTTTTGACAGGGCATGGTCTTCACTCCTCGGTGCATCTCGCCCCTTTTAAATCTCTTGGTGGTGAGTCAAGGTGGTATGTGTGAAGTGTGCATGCACATGCATACATGCAGGAGTATTTAGGTGAGTGCACGCACTGCATATGACATGGTGCACATAGGAAGGTTACAGGACAACCTTGGGTGCTGGTTCTTGCTGTCCACTTTGTTTTAGGCACAGTCTCTTTGAGGTTTGTATCTACAAGATCAGCTTCAACTTCACGGGATTCTCCTGTCCTCTTTACCCAGAGTCATTTCTCTAGCACCTCCTTTAAAATTTTTGATCTTTTTTTTTATAGTAAAATTTGACTTTATCTTCCGAGCCCAGAAGACACCTCTAAGCAAACAATATTAATATAAATATTTCTATCTTTTTGCTGATCACCAAGTATTTTGGCATAATTCTGGAAGCCAAGGTAAGGAAGTCAATTGAGTTGATAACTAAGCAAGGGAAGTTACCGGGGCCAGAACCAAGAGTTCCAGCGTATAGCCAGCAATCCTCCATTCACTTTCCCAGCAGTGTTTATGTGAAACTCAACCTCTACCTCCAATTCCTCGGTTTCTCTAAATTCTTGAACCTCCACTCTCAGACTCCATCCAGCACTGACATGGGGCATTTGGATAAATCACAAAATTGATGTACTTAACTAAACCCATCCAAATTATTGACATCTAGCATTCCTTTATCTGATTGGTCCCATCAAGCTCTACAGCATTTAGTATACTAATTTTGAAGTTTGATACATCACTTCAGTGCTCCCATCAATGGCTTCCACTATCTCTAGAATAAATTAGAAATCCATCCCCCCCCCCTTAAACTCAATTTGATCCCTACTTATATTTCCAAGTCAATTTCTCTACTTGGCACAAACATTCGACTACAGTCAGGCTGTTCTAGCTAAGCTTTCAGCACTTCCCCATGTGATTCCCTTGCCTGCCCCACCTCTGCCTAAGCAAAGTCAAGATACTGATAACTGTGCTCTTTTGTAGAGCTTGTCCCAGCCAACTGCCCCAAAGGAACATCCTGATCGGTATTATGTTCTATTACTTAGTTGTTACTCACACCTCTAGGGTCATGTCATTTGTTATCCAGTGTCTTCTAAATGCACAGAAGCAGACATGTATGGAAGGGCATTTGGGTAGCAGATATTCCAGTATTTCCTGGTTGATAACTGCTTCCCAGTAGCAGTTAAACTTGTGCAATGATACTCTTCTGGGATTAATGTCTTCTTGGCAAAATGAATGAAAACCCCTCAGCACCATCTCTCTAGGTTTCTGAATACGACTGGGACTTAGTTTCCACACTATGGAAAGCCCTTGGAGGAATTCTTCTCCTATCCCTGCCCCCAATATTTCTCAACTAGTTGGTCAGATTAGAAAACGTCCTGGTCATACATCTGCAATAGCTATGCTAGACAACTCCAAATCCAATGAAAGCAAGGTCAAAGGCCAGTGCTCTTAGAAAAGCCAGATACTTAGCCCTATGTATGCTAGAGAAAGAAAAATACCTTATCTTCCTGTGTGAGGTCCCACACAAGACCTTTACCTGGATTCCCCAATTCAGTTGTTCTGGCTGAAAACACAGACTGAATACCAAAGCCCAGTGGGAGGACCATAATGTAGTCTAGCCTTCCAATCAGTATTCACTGCTCTGCTCTTTCCTGCTCTTTTACCCAATGAAAACCCAGAGCTACCCTTTTTTAAATGTTAGATTATGCTTCATGACAGATCCTCAAAGGCTGGATGAGGATAGACACCCACTCCTGGAAGAAGCGAATGTATTTTTGGTATTTACAGTCACAATCAAGTAGCCTACACACAAGGCCTCACAAGGCCAAAAGGTTTAGGTCAGCAGCTTGCAAAGATTTGATCCTATTATCAGATTCAGGAAACAAAAAACAAAAGCAAAAAACAGCATCCAACCTTGGGGGTCACATCAAGAAGCTCATGTCAGGCATTCTGCTGCTCTTGTAAGGCCTGCCAACTGTTGGGCATTTGTTTCTAAATTAAGTGGCTAACACAGATGATTATGGAAATATATCTTCTATGTCAAATCAATCCCACTTATAACTGCCAGAGGTTGGGAGTGAGTGGATTAGAGGAAAGTGGGTGTGGCTAGAAATGAACAACACTGTCTGACATGGTAGCCTGTATCCTAGGATTTGGAAGGTGAAGGCAGGAGTATTGTGAGTTTGAGACAATAATATTACACTTACTAATATATTATAGTATTATACTACTATAATAAGTTCTAGGCTACCCCAGTGTGATGGTTAGTTGTGATTATCAATGG
Organism: Rattus norvegicus; assembly: GCF_021556685.1. Classification (NCBI taxonomy): domain Eukaryota; kingdom Metazoa; phylum Chordata; class Mammalia; order Rodentia; family Muridae; genus Rattus; species Rattus norvegicus. The sequence goes on from NC_141554.1 coordinate 42,524,328, forward strand.
GAAAAAGTCTAGAATCTCTTGAGAAGAGTGTCTTAATGAGGGATTGTTTAGATCAGCTTGTCTGATGGACATATCAATGGAGGATTATCTTGATTACACTGAGGTAGCAAAATTCACCCATCGTAGATGGCACCCATCCCCCAGGCAGGAGACCTTTGAACTGTATTCTAGTGGAGAACACAAGCTACATTTATTCTCTTTGCTCTTATTAGTGGATATAATTGGCTGCTTCAAGCTCCCTGCTGCCTTGATTTCCTCACAATGATGGACTGTAGCCTGGCATTGTGACCTAGTCTTAGAACCTTTCTCCCCTAAGTTGCCTTTTTTGCCCTGGCAACTATTTTACCATAGCAACTTGCTATTTTACCATAGCAACTTGTTATTTTACCATAGCAACTTGCTATTTTACCATAGCAACTTGCTATTTTACCATAGCAACTTGCTATTTTACCATAGCAAGTGGAAAGGAAAACTAGAATGCTGGGACTCTATAAAGGACCCAGTCTAAAAAGCAAAGCAAAAACCAAAAGGGCTGAAACAAAACAAAGAAAACAAAACAAAAACAAAGGAAAGAAAAAAAATGAAATATGTAACACAAAGCATCCTGGTAGTGACAGAGATTATGAATCTTGACTATGTTAGCAGATACACAGAGAATAAAATTGTAGAGACTTACACATATACACATGCCAGTAAAACTGGGCAAAGTTGAATAAGACTAGTGAGATGCAATACATCAATATCCAAACAGCACTCTAATTTTAATAGATGTTACCATGGGATGTGCAGAAGGAAAATACGTATCATTTCCAAAAATTGGACTGTGAATCTGTAATGAACTCACAACCAAACATTAATTAAAATAAGGGCAATTTCAAAATGTAACCCTCCAAAGTAGAATTCAGGAGAATGCTACCTTATGACGATAGGTTCATAAAAAGACACTGCACTTGAAAAAAAATCTGGACTTGAGACTTAGCATCCTAAAAGGGTTATTATGAAGATCACACTTCCAGCCGCCTCATATCCATCCAGACATACCCCCCAAAGGACCTTTGATTTTGTTTACTTTGAGTGACCTTAGCACTCCCCACCCTCATCTATCACACAGTGCTGGTTTGACCTTGGGAAAGCAAGTTCTTCCTGTTTTGTGGTAAGTGGCAATTACCATACACAAAAAGCACATTTTAACTTAAAGTCAAAGTACTTAGTGCCACTTCTACAGTGAACCCTGACATTTTGCATTTGCACCCTTTTCTAAGCTGGAAAACACAAACTATGTGTCTGTGCCTACTTCTGCAAACACTTCCATTCATCCTTCCTCTTCACTAGCACTTCTAAGGAATTTGGCTAAGGCCAGGGAGGCTAAAACCAGGCACTTCGTTTTTTTCAGGTAGAAATCAAATCATTTACTTTCCTTGTGAAACAGTGACACTTAAAACCCAGCAGAGGCAGAGTCTAGCATTTCAGTGGCCACAATAGAGCCTATCGCATTGCTCACCGAGGTAAGCCAGGCCCTGTAGTTCTTTCCTAACAACGCAAAGAGAAGCAGAACAAGTTAAGTCTTCACTCACCAATATCATTGCTGCGGTCTGAGAGGTCCTTATCCAAGATGCCAGAGAGCGTGCTGCCTGCCAAGTCAATCTTTGAACTGTCACCCCTACATTAAAAACACAAATCCAGACATTTAATAATCAGTGTGTGTCCTTTTCATTCCATTCACTTTCTTGCTGCTCACACATTAAGGAGAGGAGAATGGCACGGCCGCCTGTGCAGGGAGCCAAAGGGAGGTTAGGTAGTGAGACCCCGTGAGCTGTCCAGCCACATGGGCTGTGGTATAAACTGGCCAGCAGACTGGATGTCCCTCTGTTCTGTACATATTTTCTAAGATGGCTATTTTAATAATGACCCTTTGCCAATGTACTTCTAGCCACAAACCCTCCTGCTGTCTCCACAGGATGCAATACAGGCCTGTTCCTGCCCCATGGCCCAATTAAGTACCAGCAAACTGGCTGCTTCCCTTTTAAGGAACACAGAACAGAGCCAATGCTTCTTGTCAAAGGTCAGCTACTTTTAACCTTGACAAAAAGGTTCTCTGGCCTTGGGGCTGAGGCACTAGCCAGGTTGTTGACAGGCACATGGTGTCAAGTTGAAATCTGGCAGCCTGAAGGCTGGCACTGGGGCACAAGTCTGTAAAATTAGATAGCTTCTGGGTGGTCATGCCCCGCCCCAACACTAGGAGCATTATGATGTAAGTGACTCTCAGAATATGGGCTGGAAGAAGTCCACATATGGGATGGGAATAAGTCTGTAAGCTAAGGAAAGTTTCTTTGTATATCAGCTTATGAGTCTTCCATATTTCCCCCCAAAGCCAATGCTTTAGCCCTGTTAGGGAGATGAGTCCTAAATAAGGTTATTTCAAGGGCTGATCCTCATTATGACATGAGAGAGCTGAACAGTTGTTCCTATCAAAGCAACAGAAATAGTCCATCTCACAGCTTTTGAAAGTCACCATGGCCTGAAGTCAAAATATACCAGGAACAAATTTATTCCCCCAAACATCTGTCTGATGCTTACTCTGCTAGGAGGATGAGGAGGGCCAAAGTGGGAACAAACTATGCTGGAAAGACTCATGGAATAGACATACAGACCACTATAGGTCCACAAGGCATGAGAAGTACATGTCATAGTCCTAAGTAGGACAGGGGAGTCTACAGGGTACAGACATGGAGCATTATTGGGTCTTGAAGAAACTAAAAAGCCATACTCCTAAGAGGCAGGACTGTGCCCTGGGAAAATGGTTCAGTGAATTAAGATTCTTGCTACAGAAGCATGAGGGCCTAAGTTCAAAATCTGAGAGTCTACATAAAGCAGGCACAGTAGCATATACATCGGCAATTACTCTGCCCCTAAGGTAAGATGAGAGGTTGAAACAGATGATTTCCCAGAAGTCTGGGAGCCAGCTAAGCTCAGCAAATGCAGGGATAGATGGACGGGGGAGTGGTGGGTGGGTGGGGTGGGGGTGGGGTGAGGCTTGAGAACGAGAAAAGATCCTATCTCGCAAAGGGTAGAAAGCAATGACTAACACCTGAGGTTGTACTCTGAAGTACACATGTGAGTGTGTGCATGAACACAAACACATATATATATACACACACAAATGAAGAAGGAAAACAAAGGAGAAAAGGAGTGAAGAGGTAGGATTGAGCAGGGACAAGTATATATGAAGGTATCCATGGGACCATGGGTCCCAGGACTAAAGTCCCCACAGAGAAGCAAGAGGAGATGAGCTGGTAAAATTAACACGGACAAGGATGTATTAGGCTTGTTGTATATATATTTGTGTGTGCATCTGTTTGAGTTTGAGTGTGTGTGTGTGTGTGTGTGTGTGTGTGTGTGAATGTGTAGAATTTATAAATATAAGCTGCTGCAATAATTTAGTATTGCTTCTATATGTTTAAGGCTATACTCTTGGGATTGGCTAACTTATCCCTGGAGAAGACAAATTTTCTTTCTCCTAGCAACCCTCAATTGCCAGTAACTCTTATTCTAGGAGTGAAACCCTGTGAGAATCTCCCCCAACATTTCGCATACCAGCACGTCTGTGGGGATGGAACCATGGAAGGAAGTCCAACTCTCTTTCTGAAAGGAAGCATTGGATCCAACTCTCACATACTCCTCACCAGAGGGCAGACAGCTGAGAACTACTGGGATAAGTTTCCCTCTTCTGCTGTACCTTCACTAGGGGTAACGTGTCATAAAAGCTACATGTCATAAAGTCTACTCTAGAATGTACATTAAGGGACTTGCTGGGACACTGAGAGCTAGGTTAAACCAGAAGCCAAGGAAGAGCAGGATTGACTGTAGAGCTTAGAAGGGGATATATCTTCACAGATGGGTGGGCCTTTATTTACCTTGCCCAACATCCTAAGTCTCTGCCATCCCCAAGTCACGTTTTATCTCAGACTCCCTTTCTATATCACCTGACAACCAAAGCTTAGGGCCCTCAAGGCCACTGCCTCAGACAGATACCAAGGTGTGGTGTGATGGAGGGGATTTATCAGGACCTCAGCATCCACTCTTGAAAATATAGTCAACTTTCTACCAGTTCTCTGCACACAGATTCAACTAACTGTGAACTTTGCAGCACAGCCACAAAAACACAATGTTCAGTTAGGCATTTCTCAAAAGGATATACACATGGCCAGTAGGTACATAGAAACGTGTTTAACATCACTTATAGTCAGGGTAATACCCACAACTGCTATGATGTGTCACCTTACACTAGTTAGAGTTGCTAGTATCTAACAGAAAAGAATTAACTGGCAATGGTACTACATACCTACCATTTCGTTATCTTGGAGGTGGAGGCAGGAGCATTACAAGTCTGAAACCAGCCCAAGATGCATAATGGAAGCATGAGGAATAAAACATTTTAGTATAAGAGGTTGACTGGGAGGGAGGCAGTGAATGGGATGTAAAGTGAATAAGTAAAATAATAAAATAAAAAATTCAAAATCTAGTACAGTCTAGGTTATAATAGTGAGAGACCGCTGCCTCAAGAAAAAAAAAGGGGGGGGGGCTGAGAAGATGGGTAAACGACACTTGTAATGATATCCTAGTTACCTGAGTTCAATCCCTGGAAACCACATAAAGGTAGAAAGAAAGACTAACTCCATAAAGTTATCTTTTGTCCTCCATACACCTACACATGAATATTTTTTTAAAGAACAAAACTTAATGCTGATTTTTAAAAAGAAGGAAGGAGGGAAGGAAGGAAAGAAAGAAGGAAGGAGGAAGGAAGGAAAGAAAGAAGGAGGGAAGAAGGGAAGGAAAGAAGGAAGGAGGGAAGGAAAGAAGAAAGGGGGGAAGGAAAGAAGGAAGGAAGGAAGGAAGGAAAGAAGGAAGGAAGGAGGGAAGGAAGGAAGGAGGGAAGGAAGGAAGGAGGGAAAGAAGGAAGGAAGGAGGGAAGGAAGGAAGGAGGGAAAGAAGGAAGGAGGGAAGGAAAGAAGGAAGGAAGGAAAGAAGGAAGGAGGGAAGGAAAGAAGGAAGGAAGGAAAGAAGGAAGGAAGGGAGGAAGGAAGGAAAAAAGGAAGGAGGGAAGGAAGGAAGGAGGGAAGGAAAGAAGGAAGGAGGGAAGGAAGGAAAGAAGGAAAGAAGGAAGGAGGGAAGGGAGGAAGGAAGGAGGGAAGTGAGGAAGGAAGGAAAAAAGGAAGGGGGGAAGGAAGGAAGGAGGGAAGGAAAAAAGGAAGGAAGGAGGAAAGGAAGGAAGGAGGGAAGTGAGGAAGGAAAGAAGGAAGGATGGAAGGAAGGAAAAAAGGAGGCAAGGAAGGAAGGAAAGAAGGAAAGAAGGAAGGAGGGAAGGGAAGAAGGAAGGAGGGAAGTGAGGAAGGAAGGAAAGAAGGAAGGAGGGAAGGAAGGAGGCAAGTAAGGAAAGAAGGAAGGAAGGAAGGAAGGAAGGAGGGAAGGAAGGAGAGAAGGAAGGAGGGAAGGGAGGAAGGAGGGAGGGAAGTGAGGAGGGAAGGAAGGAGGGAAGGAAGGAAAGAAGGAAGGAGGGAAGGAAGGAAAGAAGGAAGGAAGGAGGGAAGGAAGGAAAGAAGGAAGGAAAGAAAGAAGGAAGGAGGGAAGGAAGGAAAGAAGGAAGGAAAGAAAGAAGGAAGGAAAGAAGGAAGGAAGGAGGGAAGGAAAGAAGGAAGGAGGGAAGTGAGGAAGGAAGGAAGGAGGGAAGGAAGGAGGGAAGGAAAGAAGGAAGGAAGGAGGGAAGGAAGGAAAGAAGGAAGGAGGCAAGGAAGGAAAGAAGGAAGATAGGAAAGAAGGAAAGAAGGAAGGAAGGAAAAGTGAACAGTGATAAGCAAAGTCCAAGGGACGGTACAGAGAAATGAGAACTAGAAAAATAGTAAATCAAGGGCCACAGGACTTCTGATGCTTTATAGTATGACTAGAAACTAATTGGTGGTTGACAGTAACTGATTGAATGTTTCAAAGCAGCTAACAGGGTTTTGGATATCTCCAACATAAACAAATAGTACATATCTGAGGTGGCAGATATGTCAATTATCCTTACAGGATCAACACACACTGTATATGTATACTATACATATACTATGTATATGTATACACACACTGTAAATGTCACACTATACCCATAAATATATACAATTAACTATTTTTCAATATAAAAATGTGTGCTGGAGATATATAGATCTACATACTAGGTAAGCTGAGTTCTTGTGTAGTACATGGGAAGCCTTGAGTTCAATGGATGATAAGGCAAGAAATAGAGTTGTATTTTTAAAAAGAAACAAGGGGCCTGGAGAAACGGTTACAAGATTGCACTGTTTTTTTCAGAGGACCTGAGTTTAGTTCTCAACACCCGTGCTGGGTGGCTCATAACCACCTGTAACATAAACACCAGGAAATCTGACACCCTCTTCTAGCCATAGTCAGCATCTACACACTCATATGTATGTGCACAGGCATGTTTGTGTGCAGGCATAGTTAAAATACATTGAAAATAAAGAGAAGTGAAAATACTTAGGGAAGAGTTACCTGTTGGACCTTTCTTATCAGCATTCCTTAAAGAATACAATATAAGAAGCCCAGTCACAAAAGAACACATGTGGTATGTACTCACGGATAAACGAATATTAGCCCAAAAGCTAGAATTACCCAAGATACCATCCACAGACCACATGAAATTCAAGAAGAAGGACAACCAAAGTGCAGATGCTTCAGTTCTTCTTAGAAGGGGGAACAAAAATATTCATAGGAGAAAATAGGAAGACAAAGTTTGGAGCAGAGACTAAAGGAAAGGCCATCCAGGGACTGCCCTATCCAGGAATCCAGCCCATATACAAACAGCCACCAAACCCAGATAATATTGCTAATGCCAGAAGTACATGCTGACAGGAGCCTGATATAGCTGTCTCCTGACTGTCTCTGTCAGAGCATGATAAATACAGAGGCAGAAACTCCCAGCAAACCATTGAACTGAGAACAGGGTCCCCAATGGAGGAGTTAGAGAAAGGATTGAAGGAGCTGAAGGGTTTGCAACCCCATAGGAAGAACAACAATACCAACCAACCAGAGCTCCCAGGGACTAAACCACCAACCAAAGAGTACACATGGGGGGACTCATGGCTCTAGCCACATATGTAGCAGAGGATGGTCTTGTCAGACATCAATGGGGGGAAAAACTCTTGGTCATGGGAAGGCTCTTTTCCATAGTGTAGGGGAATGTCAGGGTATTGAGATGGGAGTGGGTGGGTGGGAGTGGGAGCATCCTTACAGAAGCAGGAGAAGGGTGATGGGGGAAACTGGAAAAGGGGATAACATTTGGAATGTAAATACATAAAATATACAATAAAAAAAGAAGTTTCGCAAGAGGGAAGGTCCAAGTGAGGATGCCTCGATGCCACATAAAGGGGGAAACAAAATAATCATGAGAGGTAGAGGGAGGGAGGGATCTGGGTGGGAGAGAGGAGGGGGAGGGGAAAAGGGGAACAAAATCAGGTATGGGAGGTGGTAGGGGAGGGGGTAGGAGAGAAGTCCAGAGGGCCAGGAGAATGAACAGAAATATGCAGCTGCTGGGGGTGGAGGTAGGGGGACCCTTTAGAAAATCCCAGAGACTCCCAGGATTCAATGGGGGGGTGAACTTAGCCAAAATGTCCAACAGTGAGAAGGAACTGAAGAGTCTACCTCCAGTAGACTTGTAATGATATACTAGTTACTTGAATTCAATCCCTGGAAACCAATACATGTAGAAAGACTAACTCCCTAAATATGTCCTTTGACCTACACACACACACACACACACACACACACACACACACACACACACACACACACACACACACACGAGAGAGAGAGAGAGAGAGAGAGAGAGAGAGAGAGAGAGAGAGAGAGAGAGAGAGAGAGAGAGAGAGAACAAGGCCCTCAGTGGAGGGACAGGGTTACAACCCCACAGTCAAAATTTCTGACCCAGAATTGTTCCTGTCTAAAAGAAATACAGAAAAAAACGGAATAGAGCCTGAGAAAAAGGCTGTCAAGCATCTGGCCCAATTTGAAATCCATCTCAGACTATGTGTGTGGGGGTGGGGTGGGTGGGCACCAAGGCCTGACACTGTTACTGATGTTCTGGTGTGCTTACAGACAGGAGCCTAGCATGGCTGTCCTCTGAGAGGCCCTACCAGCGGCTGACTGAGACAGATGCAGATACTTCTACCCAACCACTGGACTGAAGTCAGGGACCCCTACGGAGGAATTAGGGGAAGGATTGAAGGAGCTAAAGGGAAGGGCAACCTCAGAGGAAGATGAGCAGTCTCAACTAACCTGGACTCCAGGGAGTTCCTAGAGACTGAGCCATCAATCAAAGAACATACATGGGCTGGTCTGAGGTCCCCAGCACATATGCAGCAGAGGACTGCCTGGTCTGGCCTCAGTGGATGAAGATGCACCTAATTCTGTAGAGATTTGAGGCCATAGGGAAGGGGGAGGCCTGGGGAGGGAGAAAGGAAGAGGGGAGGAGAGGATGAACACCCTCTCAGAGGCAAGGGGGAAGGGGAATGGGATGAGGAACTGTGAGAGTAGGGTACCAGGAGAGGGCAATGGATGGAATGTAAATATAACACCATAGCAAGTTGTGTATACTGAAGCATTATTATAAGTAACTAATACAGGCAATTCCAAGTACAGGGGGGCACTAAGTAAGTTATATACTAATATTATGTCAGTGTATTTGAAGAAATTGAACATACTTGGCTTTTGGTATCTGAAAGGGAGGCTTCTGAAAGCTATCAAAAGGCAAGATGGTTTGACATTCTCGTGGGTAGCTGAGGAGTATACGAGAGGAGCTGTTGATGAGGAGGAAGTTTGCTTCTGCATTAATCACATGTACCTCAAAACATGGCTGTTTTAAAACATATGTTTCTTGATTAATGTCAATCGTGGAGCTGCTGCCTACTTCTTTTGAGTTAACACTAGAAGCTCATCAAATGAGAGGCTATCTTAAGGGACTGGAGATGACTCCATTGCCTATTTGTGCTCAGGATATCTTATTTCCCTGTTATTAGATAACTCAAACATTTTACTCTTTTATATAAGGTTTTCTTTTGAATATAGCTTTTTGCCTTTTAGTCTATTTTATATAGTTGTGGGGAGCATGTATATATGCATTTGACTGGGTATGTGTGTGTGTGTTATGCATGCATGTGTATACATGTGCCCATCGAGGTTGATGATATTGGGTATCTTCCTTGACCAATTCCCATTTTTTATTTACTTACTTAACCATGTAGTCATTTATGTATTTGTTTGGAGATGGGGGTCTCACTATGTAGCTCTGAATGGCCTGTAACTCACAGAGATCTGCTTGGCTCTGCCTCCTGAATGCTAGCATGTGCCACCATGCCTAGCACCTCACACTGAACCTGGAGCTCATCAATTCAACTAAACTGACTAGCCAATGAGTTCCAGGGATTCCCCAGTTTCTGTCTCCCTAGAACTGGAGTTAAAGATACATACACCACTGTTCAGGTTTTATATGGGTTCTGGGGATCTGAACTCAGGTCCTCTTGCTTGCAAACAGAGACTTTACTGAATGTGCGATAAATCACAGTAGTCTTTTAGCCTTTTATTTTTAAAATTACTTTTTGCAGAAAGGTATAACAATTATTATCACATTATTACTATTCAAACCCAGCAACAATTAAGATATGGTTGTAGGTATATTCTTTATGATTTAAATATTTTTAATTTCCCATGACATATTTTGTCACATTTTTTCCTCTTCCCCAACTCTTCCTATACCCTCTTTCCCTACCCAATAAACTTCATTAAAAAAACTTTAAGTTAGAGAGGTGGGAAATATAAAAATATATGAAGAAAAACTTAATAAAAATGGAACTAAACATTTTTGTAGGCAAACGGTTATTGTTTATATTTATAAGGTACAATGTGATGTTTCAATATATGTATCCCTCACAGGCTGATCGAATCAGGTTAGTCAGCATATCTATTGCCTCAAATATTTATCTCTTTGTGGTAAAAACCCTTAACCATCCTTTCTTCTAGCTGTTTTGAAAAATATAACACATCATTGATTATAATTTCCATATTGTGCAGCAAATCACCAAGACTTATTGCTGTTATCTAACTATGCTTCCTCCCTTTTGACCAATGTCTCATTTGGCCACACAGCCATTTTACCCTTCTAGTCCTAAGAATGTGACACTTTCCAATTTCACATGGAAGTGAGATTCTACAGAGTTTTCTCTCTGTCTTCCCAGCTTAGTTCACCTGTTACACCATGAAATTTTGAAAAATACTCAGACCCTCTTAGGAATAGCACAGGATAAAATGAACTGTTTTAAGTTAAAACTCAAATGAAGATTTAAGATTAAGGTATAGATTTTAAGTATTCATGTGCATGAAAGCCAGTTCCGAGCCATAGAAACAGTCTGCAATAAATGGGTTACACGCATTGTTGTATTGTTTACAGTGAAGAAAAATAAAAAAAAAAAAAAACACCAATGGGATGTTTTGATGTTTTAGATGTAGGGAAACATTTGAATAAACCATGACATTCAATGGGCTTTTGTGAGACATTTAAATGGCACTTATAAACAGGTTTATTCTGACAAGAATGAATGCTTCTATTACAATGTTAGAGAACAAAGGCAAGTTAACAGTGACATCCACAGCAATATGCATACGCCCACATGCCTCCCTTATGTGTTAGGAAGATGAATTCTTTTTCTTAAGACTAGAAGAATATTTACGGTAGTTATTCCTGGGGGGTGCTGATGAGTGATTTTCATCACCTAAGTGACGTACCTAAAAAACACCCATGGAATGCAGGAGCAATGGCCAAATTTTCTGAAATGGGAATATCTTATACATCTGTACAATAGATGCATTTACCCCAAGGTATAAAGCTTTATGACCTCTAGAAAATGGCACCTGTGTAAGATTGACAAAAACAAGCTAAATCATACACAGAAAAAATATGGGCAAGGATTTATTTTTTTTTTAAATGTGAATAGCAGGGTTGGGCATTTAGCTCAGTGGTAGAGCGTTTGCCTAGCAAGCGCAAGGCCCTGGGTTCGGTCCCCAGCTCCGGGGGGGGGATATATATATATATATATATATATATATATATATATACATACATACATATACATATACATACACACACACATACATACATGTATATATATAACCAGCCAGCACTGGTTAAAAATGTGAATAGTATTTATCTTCAGAAAAAGTTTATAAGGGATTTTTCCTTCCAATTATGTTCAAGATTCATTTTACTTTTTTTTCTTTTTTTCTCCATCTTTATTAAATCGGGTATTTCTTATTTACATTTCAATTCTTTCATTTTACTTTTTATTCATGTGTGTGTGTCTGTCTGTGTTAGTTTATGTTATGTATGTACAGGAGCCCAAGGATACTGGTAATTGGATCCCCTGGAGGTGAAAATACAGGCAGTTGTGCACCACCTGACATGGGTGCTGGGAACTGAACTCAGGCCGTCTGGAAGAACAGCAGGTACACACAAGTAAATGCTGAGCCATCTCTCCAGTTCCTTTTTCTTTCATTTACTTTTGCACTTATTATAGGACTGGAGAAATGGCTTAGCATTTAAGAGGACTTATTGCTGTTGTAAAGGACCAGGATTTGGTTCCCAGGACCCATATACTGGCTCACAACCATCCATGACTCCCATTCCAGGGGATCCAATGTTACCTCTTCTGACCTTCACCAGCACCAGGTATACACTCAGTGGATATCCATATATGTGGGCAAAACATGGACACAAGTAAAATAAAATAAATAAATAAATAAAAAAGAAGTATAAGGTTTTCTTTACCAGTAGTGATTAAAGACTTACATAATACCACCAACTACTGTCATAGTCAAAGGAGGCACAGCATGGTCTTTTCCCAACAGACTCTAATACATTTCTTGAACACAGGTAGCCATCTCTCCTGGGAATTAGTCAAGATGTATGAAATTATGAATCCTTACAGGTCCAAGCCAGGAGTACTTCATCTGAACTCACTTCTAATTGCCCATATGATCTTGGCTAGGTTACTTAATCGCTCCTGAACTCGACTCTTCATCAGCATGACTGCCGAGCTAGTCTGGGCAGGATTACCCTCCAAGGGACCATCAATAATTCTTTTACTTTTCCTATTTTCATTATAATTGTGAAAAATTATTAAGCTACAGGCAGTAAAATCTATTCAAAATGGAGTTGTTTTTGATGTTTTTTTTTAACTAAGAAGTCCATATGTGAGTATTGCATGGACGTGATTTCCCCTTCCTTCTACTTTCTCCAACTCCTTCCAAGTCTCCCTTTGGGTCCCCAATGTAAACATTAGAGAAATGGTCGACATTACAGCAGGAGTCAGGTGGAAGATGATCCTTTGAGTTGCCCTCAAATTCTCAGACTTTCATCCTTTCCTTTGCCTTCAAATCTCCATGTCTCCATCAAGGTTTGGAATGATGTCTCTTCCTACTCTACTTGGAATAAAATGGACTCACCCTTTAGCATCTTTTGTTTTCTCTTGGTTCTTGCAGACCATACCTCTATTCCTGCTCTTGCCAAAATATTTGATACTTACATATAAACCTAGATACCTACTTATTATTCAAAAGAGAATTTTTAAATATTTATTTGTATTTATGTGTATATGTGTATTATTGTGGGAGTAGCTTCTAGATATGCGTGTATGCCCATAGACATGAGAAGATGATGTAAAATCCTGTGGAGCTAGAGTGATAGGCAGTTGTTAGCTCTCTGACATGAGTGCTGGGATTTGGGTCCTTTGGAGGGGAAGTCAGTAGTCTTAAACCACTAAGCCAGTTCTCTAGGCCATGGAGAAGAAAATCCTATCACGTCTTCCTCCTAGTATAATATTTCTACAACTATAATAAGATACTATTATATTGTCTGTTGTTTATCCTACTCAGCCTATGGTATTTTGTTACAGTAGCCTGAGAAAATTATACAGCATTAAGCCTAAATAATGGAACATTCTACCACAGAGGTCAACAATGGGGAAGTTTTGCTGTAAAGGTCATTTGGGGTTCACAACCACTAGAAATTTAGAGTATATCACAAATGAAACCATTGCAAGTTGTATATAGCTACTAAAGGCTTTATCCCCAGGTTCAGGACCTCCATTCTAATGGTTTGATAAAAAGAAAAAATAATATTATATTCTAGTTGTCAGGGTGGCTTCTTTTCAAATGGCTTTTGGTATGACATGTAGTGAACTCTGGACAGGGAGGACTTCTGCCTCAGGGAATAGATAGTATGATGTTTCTGAGATTCATCATCTGCAGGCTCTATAGATTGAAACATGAGGAACCAGCCTGAAGAAATAGAAACTAACCATTCCCAAGTGACTCTTCTCAGAGTCTAGAACAAAGACCACACTTGAATAAGGAGGCAGGGATAATGGTTCTTCCATCCAATTGAGCTTTCTGATCCCTCATGCCAAGAGCTAGACACAGGTTTTAGTTGAAATGCTCTTCTATCTAAGGCCAGAAGCAAGCCTATTTTGAAAACACAGTAGGTGTAGTTTAAAAAAAGTTCTGATCCTTCCGAGTAGGGAAGCTGCAGCTGGTGTTTTGACAGTGCTCAGACTGTGGGTGTGTAAGCATTTTACAATGTCTATTTGTAAATGCCTTTCACTATATTTATAGCCTCTTTACAACAATGCTAATGAATTTCAGTTCTGAAAAAATAGAAGAATTTCAGAAATGTACTGAACCACATGTCTAGAGTGGCTGACACCCAATGAGGATGAAGTTCTATGGTCTCCATTCTATCACAGTCTGTTCAATACAAGGATACCATTTTTCCCCCAAAAGGGTGTTATTGAACTCTAAATAAGAAAAAGAGAGCTTACCCTTTCATCATTTATTGGCTCCTGCCAGAGTTTTTTTTTAATTCTGTTAAGTTTCTATTCCTACATCAATTAAATGAAAGTAGAACACAGGAGAAGGTTGGCTATCTGTAGCACCATCTACCCAAAGACACCAGAACAAGGCTACCCAAGTGGGGCTCATGCTTCTTCCTTTTAAGGGTTCATTGTGGAAGAGGGTACAGAAAGGTTGTAAGATCCAGAGGTGGTGTATGACTAAAAGGTAACAGTGTTTTGCTGGCATAGCAGGGTAGGTACATATGTGAACTCACAGCTGTTGTGATAATATGTGTTAGACTGAAGCCAAACCATATTCTAGCAAGGAGGGTTAATTGGGCATGAAGCCCCACCCCTAGCTGAGCAGTTGTTGGCACTTAATAGCTTCTAGGAGAGGATGAATCAGCTTTCTTTAAGAGTGTGGCCTCTGAGTATACATGGACTGACCCTGGACTCTGACCTCATAGGTAGCAATGAATATCCTAGTAAGATCACCAGTGGAAGGGGAAGCCCTTGGTCCTGCTAAGACTGAACCCCCAGTGAACGTGATTGTTGCGGGGAGGGCGGTAATGGGGGGAGGATGGGGAGGGGAACACCCATAGAGAAGGGGAGGGGTAGGGGTTAGGGAGATTGGCCCGGAAACCGGGAAATAGAATAACAATCGAAATGTAAATAAGAAATACCCAAGTTAATAAAGATGGGGAAAAAAGAGAAAAAAAAAGTCAAAAAAAAAAAAAAAAGAGTGTGGCCTCTGGTACATTGGCTACACTCCAGCAGGAGGTCACTCATCCAGGAGTATATGAGCATCAAAAACTGGACTTAAGGGGTTAAAAACCACAGGGCACAAAGTGCAGTTGCTAGAGAAGGGACATGGGTCTGAGAAGAGCTGAGGAGGGAAGTGAATAAATATAATCAAAACATCTCAAAAATGTATGACATTCTCAAAGGACTAATCAAAATGAAAAGAAAATATGGAGCGAAAAAAGAAATTTAAATTTGAAATAAAAATGATTCTATTCTCACCATACCCAGAGGTGAAGCAATGCCCCTGGTTGGGTATGGGACCACCTGACTCATCTCCAAATTCTTAACCTAGAAGGGCTCCTGTCTAAAGGAAATATGGGAACAAAGAGTGGAGCAGAGACTGAAGGCAAGGCCAGAGACTGCCCCACCTGGGGATCCATCCCATCTGCTGACACCAAACCCAGACACTATAGGGGCTGCCAAGAGGTGCTTGCTGACAGGAACCTGATATGGATGTCTTCTGAGAGGCTCTGTCAGACCACTACTGATACAAATGAGGATGCTTGAAGCTAACCATTAGACTGAGCATGGGGATCCCAATGGAGGAGCTAGAGAAAGGACTGAAGGAGCTGAAGGGGTTTGCAACCCCATAAGAACAACAATATCAACCAACCAGACCCCCCCAGAGCTCCCAGGGACTAAACCACCAACCAAAGAGTAAACATGGAGGGACCCATGGCTCCAGCTACATATGTAGCAGAGGATGGCCTTGTTGGGCACCAATGGGAGGAAAAACCCTTGGTCATGGGAAGGCTCGTTTCCTCAGTATAGGGGAATGCCAGGGTGGGGGTGGGGTGGGGGGTGGGAGGGAGGGAGTGGGTAGAAGGGGAAATACCCTCATAGAAGTGCGGGGGGGGGGAGTTCCAGAGGGGAAAGTGAGAAAGGCGATAACATTTGAAATGTAAATACATAAAATATCCAACAAAAATGATCAAGAAAAAAATGATTCTCTTCTTATATATTTTTCCTGGAAGTTTTCATTTGACCCTTGCATGACAGGTAACTGGATATCATAGAGGTCCTCTTGCTTTCCTGAACAGACAAGGGTCTGAGCAGGGAAAAATAGATCCTAAGACCCCATGAAAATACAGCAGCAGCTACTGTTTGCATAATGACAATTACCTACTAGGTACTTAGGCAGGATCCTTCATGCATGGAGCATTCCACCCCCAAACCCTGCCAGGAAGCCTATTCCTTACACTGAGGGCCCCTTGCAGTGGTAGGGTGGTCACCCATACTACTAAGAGTACTGTCATGGGCAGTTTCCAGGTTTCAGTCCTTCCCTTGATAGTCTTGGCTACAGAGAGCCAACATGGGGTAGCTCAACTGGGCTATTTTAGCTATAGAGCTCCTTGTAGATTACACAGATACTTGTTGAACCATTATCACAACTTAACTTTCCCTCTGTCCAGTCCTGCTTCTATGGTCATGGAGCCCTACAACACATCTCATCTTCCCATTCTTCTGGAACAGTGTGATTCTTGAGGAACTGCCCGTGTGATATCTTGCATTTCATTATATAGCCAAAGAAACTGAGGCTAAGTGAAGCTAAGTCACTTGCCAATTTAAAGTCACCAAAGTACTAAAGTGACGGGATCTAGATTTGAATCCACTAAGTCTAATTGCAGAGACCAAGAGTACTTCTTTAAGTTGACTTATTTATTCATGCATTTATTTTAGCACAGGATCTCATGGATCCCAAGTGAGCTTAGAACTTTCTATATAGTCAAGGATGACCTTGAAATTCTGATCCTCTTGGAGCCACTGAAGCAGTTTTATTACTCAGCTTCTCTGTCTTCCAAGCAGAGAATCTGGCCTAGAGGACAGCAGGCCATCAATCATATCAGGCTGTCTGTGTTACCCTAGTTCACTCCCAGCTGGATAAATAGTTATTGTTTCTCAAGTTAAGAAGGGCCAACAATAAAAAATGTACTCAGTGTGACCTATTCATCCTCCTTGGACCTGGGACGTAACATAAGGCTCCTGCGTAGAGGAAGATGTGGAAGACGCACAACAGCGTGCAACCCTTGAGAACATGAACTCAGCCAGTAGCATGGCCTAATTTAGCCCAAGCTGGGACAGTTAAGCCAAGACATGTGGGACGGAAACAGCACTGAAGTGCAAAGAAAGCCAAAGGGAGCACACTAACAAATCTATAACAGCACTACCAGCATTATGACAGAAAGCTATCAAGCAGACACCAAGCTTCCAGAGCTATGTGGGGATGAAGCAAGAAAGCAGTTCCTACAGAACAAGATTCTAAGTGTGTATGGTGATTTCATTAGCATTCCCCTAGCCTCAAAACGATATACTGCCACCATGCACATCTTTCAGCTTTAGATACCTAAAACTATTATGAGGTAGTGGGGAGAGTCAAGGAAAAATAGGAAAGAAAATTGAAAAGTCCTGTTTCCCAAGTGCAGGCAACTACTAAGGCACCCAGGATGAGTCTTCTAATTGTCACCACCTCTCATTCCACCTGGGAGCTGGGACTTCATATAGATGGCTACACCCATCAAACACAGAGAAGCTGCTTGAGTTACCCTGTCTTCTTTCTTTCTTCCAACTGGGACATCTTATTCACTGTCCCTTTCTAGTGTAAAACATGTACACACTCCTTGCTTATCCCAACAACATCTCGGTCCAGTGATGCCCCCAAGATTTAAAGCTGGTTAGTTTATCTCCACTTGATACAAACCTAGACATATCTGGGAAGAGGGGATACCAACTGTGGGACTGTCTTCATCAGAATGGCTTGAAGGTAAATCTGTGGAGGCATTTCCATGATTAATGATTGAATGGGGGAGGGGCCAGCTCACCCATAGGCAGCACCACCTATAGGCAGGTGGTCCTGGTTACTGAAAGAAAGGAAGGTGAGGGAGCACTGGGAGGCAAGCCAGTAAGCAGTGTTCTTCTTGATCGCTGCTGTAATTCCTGCCTCTGGGTTCCTGCCTTGGCTCCCCTTCATGATGTACTATAACCTTTAAGCCAAATAAACTCGTTCCTGCTCAAGTTGACCTTGTTCAGTGTTATGTCATAGCAACAGAAAGCAAACTAGGACAGCGAGTGAACTCATTTCCCCTTGTCTCCTGGCTCTCTGCTTAATATCTCAGACCTCAGCTCTGACTGTGAATGTTGGGCAGCCGACACCCAGCTCAATTTCCCACTTTGTCACAGGCTTGCTTGTTCTGCTTGTAGGTCCTGTGTGATTACAGGGTAGAAGGGATGTGTACAGGGCCAGGAAGCTGAGTGATAGCAGAGCAGAAATCAGAGGGAAGATCCCTGATGTCCAGCTCTGTCTTTTCCTATCATGCGTGAGTGGCAATAATGCAAAGGAGCCTCCAAAATCGCATCTTTTCTTTTTAGGGGAGTTTTCTTTCTCTCAATTAGCAAATAAAAGGTGACTTACAACATGTATAAAGACAGCAAATGTGGAGTACATCCTGCAGTACCAGCCTGTCTCACAATATAGCAAGCCCTGGAGAGGGGCCATTCCATGAAGAAAGGACAAAACAGGTTTCTTTTGTTCATCAAAGGAATAGCTTCCTCTCCTTTCCCAGAAACAGGCATCTAAATGCCCTGCTGAGATCTTAGAGTTTCCACATACTCATCTTATAGACAAAACATATCCTAGGCACCACAGACTCTGGCATTGAAACAGTCCTTCTACTCAAGTATGGGAATGCCCAAGTAATGCCAGGGACACCGAACCCCAGAGCGATTTCATTACAGCTCTCCTTGCAATGCATGTCCTCACCGAGATGAGCACAGACAAGCTCTGTTATTTATACAAGGTGAAGGCATGTCAGAAGGTGATAGGGCATTTCTCATGCAATCTCTCTCCTAATCTCGACTCTTTGTGCAGGCTCTGTCAGGTCACCTGGAAGTAGGCCTCCCTCCAGATCCCAGAGAGGCCATAACAAGCCCACCAACCCCAGAAGGGCAAAACGGTAGAGTTCATATGTAAGTCCCCATTTTGGTGTTTCAAAGGCAAGCAAGGGGCTTGAAGGAAGCTGAGCCCGGATCCTTGCCAGTGTCAGCGCGAGAGAGAACTCATCATTGTGCAACTGTGAGAAGAGTTTGTAGGGTGCCACTTAGAGGCAATGCATTAGAAAGAAAATCGCTGTGGGAAAAGCAGGCTAGCAACCAAATGGCACTGTGAGGTGTTGATATTTCCTAGTGTCTCACTGCCTTATTTGGACCACCCAGTGGCAGGAAAATCAGTGTGACTCAGTTGGGGCAAAACCCTGTCACTACTTCTGGGTTTTGCTACAGCAAATAAATTTCAGTTATATGTGGGTGAAAAGAAAAGGAGAGAGTGCATATACCAATGACATTCAGTCAGCACCAATGTAGGCATACCTACAGTATGAGAGGTTTCCCTTGAACCTGCTGGTATTCCTCTGAATCATACATTTGCTGCCCTCCATCCATTCCCAGACTCCCCATCCTGACACTGACACTCTTTCTAGGGAATAACTATGTGTTTACAACCTCTGGTGGTCTTCTGATCTACTGTCTGAGGGTGTCCATGATTCTACTTCCTCAGGGGATCCAGAACATGACCTCCTTTCTACTATATTGAAAAATCTCTTCCACTGAATTCATTCACAGGATGGGGGAGAATTCAAAGAGATTTGGTGATAGCGCGAAAGTTTCCATGCCAGAAGTTAGGGTCTGACACATAGTGCTTAAACTCTCTACACAAAGGTAGAGAGATGACTCAGAATTTAAGAGCACTAGAGAACCTGAGCTCTAGTCCCAGCACCCGAATGGCAAATGCCAACCTTCTCTAACTTCAGTCCCAGGGAATCCAATGCCCCCTCTTCTGGCTTCTTGCGGGCACTGCATGTACATAGTGTATAGACAAACATGCAGGCAAAACACCCATATGCAAACAAAACAAAACAAAACAAAACAACCCTTTTCTACATCTCACCTTAGAAATTTGCAAAGGAAAGGGTTTACTTCATCTTACAGCTTTTAGTCCTTCAATCAGGGAACTTGGAAGAGGAAACTGGCAGCAAGAACAAAAGCAGAGGTCATAGGAGTGCTGTTTAATGGCTTGCTCCCCATGGCTTGTTTATCCACCTTTCTTATACCACTCTGGACTAACTGTCCAGGGTGAGCACTGTGCACGGTAAGCTGCGTTCTCCTATCTCTATCATCGAACAATAAAACACACTACAGGTTTTCTGGTGGGAACATTTTCTCAACATAGGTTCCTACACTAAAATGACTCTAGTTGTGTCACATTGACATAAAACTAGCCAGCATACTCTGACCCAAACGCACATTCATACACATAATTGAAAAATATTTTTAAAGGGCATGCCTTCATCCAACTTACAGAAAAGAAAGAAAGCATTAAAAGAATCACTTAAGGCATCACTGCACATTTTCAAAAGAAAGCACTTCAGTAATGTAAATTCAAAATGATGGCCTAGGCAGCTTGGTGCACCTTTTACCGGTGAGCACACTGAACATCTACATGTACTCTTTCGCTAGTGTTTTTCTTCCTTCTAAATCAATAGGGTCACTTACACCTACTGCTTCACTTATATCAAAAGGGGGTCTTTTTTTTTACTTTTTTTTATTAACTTGAGTATTTCTTATATACATTTCGAGTGTTATTCCCTTTCCCGGTTTCCGGGCAAACATCCCCCTCCCCCCTCCCCTTCCTTATGGGTGTTCCCCTCCCCACCCTCCCCCCATTGCTGCCCTCCCCCCAACAGTCTAGTTCACTGGGGATTCAGTCTTAGCAGGAAAAAGGGGGTCTTCTTAATGCTTTCCTTTGGTAGACACAGAGACTATACACATCTCATGCCAACCAGAACCCAGAAGCTTACTTCCTGCTAAGTTGTAGCCCAGCTGCATAAGCAACCACGATGCATTACTCATTCTGGCAAAACCATTAACTTCTATGCTGGTAAGTTGGTCTCAAGAGGCATAACTACCCTTCTCTAAGCACTTAGTTTATGTTTGGTACATAAATGCTTACTTAATCTTTGCCTCCACCTAAAATGTCCCAAAGCCCACCAATCACTCATTGTCCATGTTTCTCTAAGATCTAGGGCTGTGGAAATCACTACAAGTGGGGAAAATGTAACTCTACTACATTGTCTTATCCTGTTCTACAATCCTCTCAGCGGAGCGTCTAGTCCTCCGCAGGAAGACTGCATAGTGTTATGGTTTGGGTATGACATGTGTCCCACAGGCTCATGGATTGAACACTTAGTTCCCACCTGACATTGCTCTTTTGGGCAGCCTAGGGGGAAGATGGAGTCTACCTGGGGGAAACAGTCACTAGAGGTGTGCTTGCAGGTTATTTCAGATTCTCACCCCCATCCCTGTCTTTCTGCTTTCTGGGCACCAGCAGTGAACAGCTTTCTGCTCCAACACTCCTGTTCACACAATGTTCTGCCTAAGCACATAGTTCTAAATGATCATGGAATAATCCTGTTAAGCCATGAGCCCAGAGAAGTTCTTCTTGTATTATTCTGCTTTGGTCAGGTATTTGGTCACGGCAACAGAGTAGCACTGGTTTGGGAGGTTATCAGACTTCCTGCTCATAACCCCATCCTCAGCTCCTAGGATCACTTCTCCTTCTCATCCCAAGCCAATGGTCTGCATCCTCTGAGAGAGCTGAGCCTTAATATTCAACTTCCCTATGTCTACCACCAATTCACATAAAGGCCTGCATTGACCTCACACTCTCAGTCACAAGCCAGAGTAAAGGCTGTCAACTGAGCACTTCCAGACACCAGACAGTGCCTGAAGGTTATGTCGGCAGTCCTATCATTGCAGCATCAAGGCCATCTTTCAAAAGTCCCATCATCTTCTGGAGTCCACAGTGTCTGCTAACAAAATGCTAAATCTTTATTTCAGCCTGTCATCAACAACACAACCTCCCCAACCCAGTGAGAGCCATCTGGGAGGATATTAGCTTAAAGAACCCCAGCCTTCTCCCTCTTCTCTTGTCATCTTTTTAATTCCCTCTCTATGATGGCCACCTGGGTGATTCCTCCCCAACATTGCTTCTCCTTTCCCCAGTCCCTTTAGTGCTTACAACCATCATTCATTCACCTTCAGCCATCCACTACCACCACCTTAAAACACTGTAGCCTGTGGAGAGATTCCTCTCCATAACAGTCTCATCTCTAAGGCAGACAGCATTAGTCTCTCCTCTGGCCACAAACTCCTGTTCTCCCTTTTACTTTCCCCACTTCTCCCTTGTTTGCTTGCCTTGCCCCTAACACCTTGTAGCTGTGCTCCCCTCCCTTGCATCTGCAACCCTGTGTCTATCCCTTATGCTTCAGGGAACTACCTGTTTCCTCCAGCCAGTGCCCATGAGCTTGCAGCAGGCAGCAGGTAACTCAATCGTTCCCTCTCAACTCAGAGCAAAAGTCCTCCTTTAGCTTCCTCATTCTTTACTGGAAAAAGAAAACTGATTAGAACTTAGACTAACTGAGTTGGTAAGGACTGACAAACCTGTTTTTGTCTAGCCTCTAGCCAGCTTGCTTCTACCTCCCCCTTCCTTGAAGGGCAAATGCCTGCTCGGCTCCTCAAGTTGCTGTTTTCTGTCTTCTACTAAAGTCAATTTCCTGTTTCTCTTCATCAAGTCCTTAGATTTTTTGTTGTTGTTGTTTTGTTTTTCTTTTTGGGCCCTTTTGCAGAGTCTGAGACTTTCTTCAAGCAGAGGTTTCTGAATCTGTTTTTATTATTATTAAGTTGGTAACAAACTATTAAATCTATAACCCCACATAAATGTGTATAAGCACACACACACATACACACACACACACACACACACACACACAAGATGTAGGTGGTAGTGGAAGTTAACTAAGATCTACTTATGTTCAAGTGTCATGACAGGGTAGACAGAATATGTTTATTGGATTACAAGCACCTTGGTTATATGTTAGGTCACATACGGTGGGCAAAGCCAGCTTAACGTATCATGAAATAACAACTGAAGGATCTCTAAGGATCCCAGAGGACACCTGAGGCGACACTTTTAGTGTAGGGAAAATTTCTTATCATCATTCAACTTTCTTTTGTTTCCTTGGCATTCCTCCTCTCCCCCACCTTAATTTATAGTCTCACTACATAGTCCCAACTAGACTGAAACTTGTAATATTCTCACCTCCATTTCCCAAGTGCAAGGATGATGACATGTGAGCCATCACTGTGCTTGGCACCTACCATTTTAAAGTTAACCCTGTTAATGGTTTTTTAAGTAGTTTTTCATATTAAAATTAAATATATACTTTCTAGAAATTAGAAAACAATTCTTACCAGTGCTAAGGGATGTAGAGACCTGAGGATGACAGCAATCGCTGTCCTATCCTGACAGTGATCTTCAATTTGCTCAGACTAGACACTTCTTTGAGGTGCCCTTCTGGTGTCTCTGAATAGAATTCTTGAGAACTGAACAGGAATACTGGAGCCCTATTCTCTTTAAGATCCAGAATAGTGCCCAGCACACAGTGGGCCCATGATGTGCTTTTCCTCCATGGAGGTCCCTTTCCTCGGAAATACTTACTCCTGTTAAAAGACAGAAGCCTCTTCCGGAAGTACCACATGGCTGCAGCTTGCTGGTTCTTGGGAAAACCTAGACAGGAACCAGCAGCTGAAACCACAATGCTTCCTTAACCAGTAAGACCGGCCAAGGAGGACTGTATGTTCTTTTGCTTAATTATCTATTAGCCTGCCGGCCATCTGGTCAGGTAAATCTTGGTAAAGATTTGTTTCCTGCAGCTTACTGCCCTTTTTGTAGAGGGACACTGGCCCAGAACTGCTTGAATATTGTTGGCACACTTCTACCACAAACAATTTGGCAGAATAAAACAACTTGACAGACTAATAAATGCTATACTTTTCAAATGTAAATACTTAGCAAGAAGTATAACATGCATTAGGTACTAAGGGGCAATGAAATTTTCTTTGATGATGATGATGATGATGATGATGATGATGATGATGATGATGGTGATGATGGTGATGGTGATGATGATGATTTTGCTTCTTAAAATTCATGGCATACTAAACTACTTTGTATATAAGGAACACATGCTAAAGAGCTTGAGTAGAGGCTGAGATGGAACACAGAAGAGGCAAATGGAATAAGCACCCCCACTTAAAGAACTATGGCATTCAACAAGTGTTTGTTAAAGGAGCCGCTACCATATGCTTCACACTGTAAGGCATGTGGTAGTGATGAAACACGCTCTTGATCTGCTTTAAATCCAGTAAAGGAGTCCGTGCGTGGGTACATCCCAAGTGGCATAGTATCAGTCCCAGCACCATGCTAAACATGAGGAGTCAGGCATTTCAAGAAGAGAGCAATAGTGAAAGATAAGAGAATACTTCTAGAAGGAGACATGGATCAGACATCAGGCTGTATCAGTAGGTACATTAGAGGTAGTCAGAGGAGGATGGACAAAAACCAACATCAACTTGGGAGATCCTAAAACAGTGGTTCTCGGGTGTAGACTTCACTAGCAGCAGCAGTGTTAGCACCTAGAAACTATTTAGAAATGCAAATTCTAGTATTGGGGATATGGTTTAGTTGGTAGCGTACTTGACTAATCTACACAAAACCTTGGGTTCAATTCCCAACAACACATAAGCCAGGTATGATGTCACATGCTTGTGATCCCAGCACTAGGAATGTGGAGGCAGGAGGATTAGAAGTTCAAATCCTTGCATTCACAGCATTTTTAAGGACAGCATGGGCTACATGAGGCCCCGCCTCTAAAACAAAACCAAACCAAAACAACAACAACAAAAAAGCCCCAAATGAAAATGTCCAAGTCTGGGCTGGGGATTTAGCTCAGTGGTAGAGCGCTTACCTAGGAAGCGCAAGGCCCTGGGTTCGGTCCCCAGCTCCGAAAAAAAAAGAACCAAAAAAAAAAAAAGAAAATGTCCAAGTCTATTTCAGGTCTGCTGGGTCAGAACCGCAGGATGGAGTCCTACAATCTTGGGTGCTCGGCAGTCACAGGGTGAGTAGGGGTTACGGTATCTCCACCTTTTTATAGCCTACTTAGGTGGCAGGATAATGTTAAGAATTTATGCTTCCCAATAGTTTATATATATAGAAAGCCTTTGTACACCCTCCTTGGTAGCCTGCCCTCCTACCTCACAAAGTAGATTTGAGAACTGGAGGCTGAGAAGTGCTAGACAGAGGCAGGAGATAAATGTGACCTCTTGGGCCTGCTAGTTCATCGAGGGTGACAAGCTTCCTCTAGCTTGCAAAGCTGCACCTATCCCATAATCACAGCGTCGAGGGTAACTCTCAAAGACAAGGATACCGTGAGAACACCACTGCTTGTTTGATTAGATCATCATAAAAAGCTGCAGGACTGTGTTAGAACACAGTATTGACTATATTGAAATGTGTGTAGCCCCTGAAGACCAACAGGATTTGGCAGCGTATGGCCTTGGCTGTCCTTTGGCAAGTTACAACGTGATAGGTGATCTTTCTTGCTCGACATCTTTTTGTTTGGATAGCTCATATTCTCTACAGCAGCACTCTGTTTGCCTAACCTTTTCATTCTGATATGTTAGCTTCAGAGTTGAGTATGGCACTGATGTGATTGTTGCTCAAGTTATTGGGACCTTCAGGTGGTCTCATCACACACAAAGAGCTCTTTACTGTCCATCAGATGAGGGTATGACTCATAGGGACCTGACTGGAGATTAGAGGTCATAATCTAATTCATTCTCACAAGGGCCATTTCACAGAAGCAGTAGTTCAATTGAACCTTAGTACAACACCTTCAGAATGCTAACTCACGTGCTCTACAAATGCACATAGTTCTCTGCTCAGCCGGGCAGACTACCTCCCATAGACAGACATGTTATCTCTACCTCTCAGCCATCTAAGCCATGAAGTGTCTCTTTACTTGGTCAGTGTTGGGAGGATACTCGTTACTCTTTCTTTTTTTCTTTTTTTCTTTTTTCTTTTTTTCGGAGCTGGGGACCGAACCCAGGGCCTTGCGCTTGCTAGGCAAGCGCTCTACTGCTGAGCTAAATCCCCAACCCTGATACTCGTTACTCTTATTATGGTAAGTAAGTGGGCTGTGTGACAACACAGATGAACACTGAGGAAGTACATGGTACAAAGTAAAACAGCCATGCACTTTGAGTCTACTTATATGAGGTACCGAGAGGTCAAAATCATAGAGACAGGAAGCAAAATAATCACATCTAAGACTACAGGAAGGCAGCAATGGCGAGACACTGTTTAGTGGGTATAGATGTGCACTTATACCAGAGGGGGAAACTTCTGGAAATGACTGCAACAATGATGGGAGCATACCCAATTCGAACCATGAATTTAAAAATGGTTAAGATGATAA
Source organism: Rattus norvegicus (assembly GCF_021556685.1). NCBI lineage: Eukaryota > Metazoa > Chordata > Mammalia > Rodentia > Muridae > Rattus > Rattus norvegicus. The sequence goes on from NC_141554.1 coordinate 42,550,432, forward strand.
ATTGTATGCCATGTGAATTCCATCACAGTTTTAAAAATTTAAGTAAACACTATTGTCTTACTGTAGTATACACAGTTTAATAGTTAACAAGGAGAAGACTGTTACTTTATAAGCATGTGCTACATATTTAAATATTACATCAAGGTGAATTTCAGTGTCACTTTCAATTTAGATGGTGAAAGGGAGGTTAGAAAGACAACACTTTGCAAAGGCGTGCGCTAAGATTCAAGCCTAAAGGACTGTCTGCTTTCAACACAGGACCTTACAAGCTGTACCCAATGCTTACTATGCAAACAGCTTATAAGAATAGACTTCAGGGTGTTTACAGAGACAGATGAAGATCTCCAGACTACTTGCTCTCATGTAGCACACTAACATGTATTATGCAAGTACGGAATGGCAGAAAGTTCTAAGTAAGAACTAGTAGAGAGAATTCAAAAGTTTCTTGTCTATATAATTCTATAATACACAATACCAACTCTGACTTTAGATTACCAACACATGTTTGAGACAACCAGTGAAGAACTTGGCCATGAAGAAATTACCATGTTGTCAGGCATGTCTTTGAAGGTCTTAGAATTCAGAGTCACATGCCTCAGGAAAATCTGTCATGCAGCTCTTGTCCTCCACACCATGCTATGAAAAGTAGATGGAGCCTAGGGCATAGCTCAAGGGACCACAGAATGGCTAGAGTTAGGAAACATAGCCATAATAAGCGAGGTATGCGAAGATGTGCAAAGTCATCTAGGAGATGAAGGAGAGTACACCACCTGCACCTCCACTTTGCAAGGCAGCTGGCCTTATTCTGACAAATCTCAGGAAAATGCTCTGGGTTTGAGCAGGGTCTACATGACATGGGCCCAGTTCTTGTCTCATGTGCCCCTGAAACCCACACTGTGCTTACTCTATAACACCTTGCAACCACTTCCTCACTGGAAAAAAAAAGTGGCTGGAATCTTTAGACAAAGCTTGATTCCCATGATCATCCCATGCCTACCCGCCTTAGTGAGAAGATGGCAGTACCTGGTGTGTGTCAGTGGGCCCACTGGTCGCTCGGGTCTTCTTGGGGGCAACACACCGGGTCTGTTCAGAGAATTGGTCTTAGGTGGACGAGGCTTTTTAGGTGGGATGGCAGGAACAGAAGGCTTCTGTAAATCCAGTTTTGGCTCTCTCTCTGGTCTTTCTTTAAGTCATTTTTTGAGGAAGTGAGCATGAAGAAAATAGACAGACCTTATGTCAGTGACAAAGTTTACATATACATTGCTTATTTCCTGCTTTAAAATACATGCACGTGCGCGTACACACACACACACACACACACACACACACACACACACACACACACATTGATATCCTTTCTGAGAGCTAAGCTGATAGTGAAGAGTACCATTCACTACTTATTCATAGCCAAATTGGAGTCAGAACTCGATGTCCTCTTTTTCCTGTGCTTTTGCTAGTGCTGGTCCTTCTGCCACAGAGCTCCAAGCAAGCTCTGGATTCAAGCTCCTACCTAACCTTCAAGGCCTGGATAAAACATCTCTTTAAGATCCTGTGCAGTATTGGCATACAACTGATATTCCATAGATAGTTGATAGGTTTTACCATGTGGCCTATATGATCTTCTACTGGGTGTAGGGAAAGAGTTGCCCTGGTGCATCTCAGATTAACCTCTGAGAAGTGCATCAGTCAATAAGAGAGAAAACTGCTCAGGAAATAGCTTGTTCAGAGATATCTATACAGCTTTTAAACTTGAAAGACAAAGTAGGACTTCTCAGATTGTGGAGTTGGTTTCTGGAGTCAAGGAGCTATTAGGAAGAGCTTGAATCCAGATCTGGTAGTCAAATTGGGAGGCATTCAATGACAGCTTCAATTTTCCCATTCTCAAACTAGTCTTGCCTTGCGTATGGTAGAAAAAAACATTAACCCATATTCTCACTAATAAAGACTGAATTTCCGTTTGTGTCTCACTGATGCACAGGTAAAACTCCTGTATTTATCCTCAGAACACCTTTCATTGGCCAGCACAGGCATGAGACCATGCATGTTGTTTGGGCACTCAGAATAAGTGT